>NC_072738.1:109156827-109456827 GCF_026930045.1 Uloborus diversus | reverse complement strand
TCTCTTTCTCAAATCCTTATATATTATTTCTGTAGCCTGTTTTTCGTTTCTACGCCAGATTTTCATCAATTCTTGATCGATTTCTTTGATTTACGCCTTATTTTAAAGTTTATGGTACTGGCTACTGACGAAAAATGGACCCAGGGTCTAAAAATTGTTTTTTTCAGCAGAAAAACCTGTTTTAAAGAACCAGAATGAGGTTTTCGGTTAAACTTATAAATTTAATTTGCGCTATGACCGACAGAGCTGAATAGCTTGATCGGCAGAGCGTTCTCTTCGTAACCAGGAGAATGCGTGTTCGGACCCACGTCTGGACAATCTGCAACAAAAAGTTAGAGAAATATCGCGCATTACATGAACAATTAAGTATGTAACAACTATGAAGAAATAGAATAAATGAGAAGGAAACGCTCCCAGCTGATATGAAAACTTTAAGTGACTTTGCGCTAAATTACTTCTGAATTGTACGTTTTTTTTTTCTTTTTAAGCTTTGGCTCTGGTAAGAAAATTAAAGCATAATGTAAGCGAAAATATAAGTAACAGGTTTAAGATTTCAGAGTACAATAGAACTGTTTTTTGTTCAGAAAAAAATAATGAATCGTATATTGAAATATATATTCTTCTAATGAGTTTTTGATTCTTTGTACAAATAAAAAAATTACTACCTCAATTTGAAGGGTAAAATATATATTTTTTCTTCTTTTTGCAAAAAAACAAATAGCTTATCACATTTTTACTACAGTCGAAAAGCTACGCTTAAAAAAGAGCATAGTTCAATTTATTTTGTATTTTAACCGTGCTGTTAAATGATGAACACGTGCTGCCATCTAAGTTATAACGGTTCAAGCAGCCTGCGGTAACAAATTGTAAAAATTTTCAAGAATAAAAAAATGTTTCTTGAATATCTTATCTTATATATTGTTCCCTTCTCATTTTGAAACTTATCAGGCTGGCTAATGAAGAAAAATAGGCTAACGGTCGAAAAATCAAGTTTTCGAAAACGCCCCTTGCTGTTTCAGAACCTTGATGCTGCCTATAGTTCTTATGCATTTTTTAAAAGCAAAATTCTAATGCAGTTTTCCATTTTTTACGTCGCTTTCGGCAAAAAAAAAAGGCCTGTGTGTGTGTTCATATTTTAATAAAGCTTAAAAGTACTGGACTTAGTTGTTCGGTTAAATTGATAAGTTTTTTTCGGTAGAGCGTTCGGCTATAAACTATCTGAACTTCGGGCAAGTTTGGGCTGTCCGATATAATATCAAATTTATATTAGTATTACGCATTACATGTACTCATAACATACAAACGTAATAGAATAAATGCAGTGGGAATGCTACTTGGTGTTTCGACTCTTTTAAGCAGGCTGCAGTTATCATTCGGATAAGTTGACAGTTAATCGAAGGGTGTTCTTCCTTTTTTTAAGCTTTGACTACATCCAGACCACTCAGCATAATGTAAGCATAAAAAAGTATTAGATTTATCTAAAGGAAATCCTTTTTGTGCAGAAAAACATTTTCATCGTATGCTGAAATGTAGATGTTTGTAATAGCAGTGTTCGACCTTTTGTACAAATGAAAAAATACTACGCCAAATTAAAACTACGAGTTTCACCAAGTAAACCTTTAATTTTTTATTCGCACGAATACGATATAAAGCATTAAAATTATTATCAACTTCATTAGCAAGAAATCATTTTCTACTCCTCTGCTTTCTGCTAAAAAAAATACATTTTGTCTTCGTTCGAAAAATTACACTTAAAAAACGGACTCAGTTCAACTGGTTTTGGTTTTGAATTTTAAGTGTTCGATTAAAAGAGAAACATGTTCAAAGATAAAAACGCTCATTTTCAATCTAATTTATTACTTCTCTAGAATGTTCCTTTCAATCGCTACATGAGATCTTCGTCATTCTTTAATCAAATTCCATGCTTTGCGAATAATTTTAAATCGTATCATGCTGGTTAATGACAAAACATAGAAGCATGCTCTTATTATTATTATTATTATTATTTATTTATTTATTTATTTATTTTTGGCAGAAAGCTTTTTTGCTGTTTTCTTACTACGCATTCCTTCAATGAATAGCTTTCGAAAAGGAAGGCGCAATTGCTAGGTTTGTTGGGGTGTGGGGCTGTTAATCAGAATGGCGCCAATTCGAATCCGTGCCAATAAATATCTCTTTAATGTTTCTTTTTTTCCCGTCATATGCTTACATGGGCAGGACTGTATTTGCCACAACCTGTTTTTTTACATGCACAATTATTGCTTTTTCACGAGTCACTACTCAGTCACACTTTTAATTATATTTATTTTTGAATTGAAAATATGTACGACCAAAAGGTGAGCGATGATCAAATTATCACAACGTTGTATTTAACGAGGTTTTGTTACTGATGTCTTTAAATTACATGCCTTCTCTTCTGCGCTTACTTTTTTTTCGGTTCTTCTTCATAATGTTCTTCCTTTGAAATTCTTAAAGAGCGAAATACCTTCTGAAACGATTCGAAGCACAGTGCGGAGTTCCGCACGGGTCGGCTAGTGCATACTTATTCAAAACTTTAAAATATGACGGTATTTGATTTTGTCTTGCAATGCTTGAACAATAAAGATTCAGTTTAATAATTATTTAAAAGATGCTTTCAGTAGATTAATCTGAAGAAATTGTGTTCCTACTTTAAAAACTGCATTTGATAACCTGTTTTAAGTATCGCCTTTAAGTAACCCATTATATCACTAATGTGTAATGCAGATTGATATGCACAAGATTAGTCACTAAATGAATACCTTTTTTACTTCCTTTTACAAAAAAGGAAGTATTGTATTCGCGAAAAAATTTTCACTCAAAAATCGGGCTTAATTTCCATTTTGCTCACCCCCGAATGAATGTTGAGTTTATTTTTCAACCCGACCACACGTGGATATATGCCTAGGAACGTACAGACACCGAAAATATCTAACGATCGCCGAGTTAATTACAACGAGTTTTCTCGTGACGTCTGTATGTACGTATGTATGTGCGTATGTGTGTATGTATGTCGCATAAAGCAAGAACAGAATGTCCTAGAAAGTTGAAATTTGGTACTTATACTCCTAGTGGGGTCTAGTTGTGCACCTCTCTTTTTGGTTGCATTCGGATGCTTCAAAGGGGGGTCTTTTGCCCCTTTTCGGGGGGGAACCATTGTTAATTTCGATGTAAACTCAAGTGGTGTTATAATTTGGTGGATACTTAGCAATATATCGCCAGTAGCAATCTTAGCAATATGTCGCCAATTTGGCGACAAATTTGGTGATTTTTTTTTATTTTTTTATTTTTTTTTTTTAAATCTGGTTTCAATTTGGCCACTGTTGGTGATATTTTAGAAAGTAAACTATTGAATCACATTAAAACTGCCAATAATGAGAAAATGACATGAAATTGGAGTAAAAGGAAGTCATGTGATGCACACATCAGCTCGTTTTATTTTCACTTCGATTAATACTATCTACAAGCTTAAAGAAATCCTGAATGTCCACTAATATCAGTGTTCAGAATGTGCTCCGATAAAAAATAAGCACACTGAAATGTGCTGTACATCATTTTCGAATTTGTTTGACAAAGGATATTTCTTACATTTTAATTTAGGAACCTATTTTAGAACAGATTGGGGGCATTTTTTAACGCAGATATGGATTCCGCTTTATTTTTATCAATTATAATTTCAGTAACTTTCTTTAACAACCAGTCAATAGAAGCTCTCAATATGATGCTAATACAAATTTCCCTAAAATGAATTATAGTCGGCTGGTGTCGGGAAAACCGGCGAACAGGTAGGCCTTCCTTGATTGCCGGCCTCGGTGGTTGCCGCCCGCCTCTGCTACGCAAAACTACCGGTGTAAATGAAGGAGTGTTCCTAATGGTGTTAAAATAGTCCCAAAAAATGTGTGCTGCAATGTGTTTTGAAGGAAGTGTGTTGTTCACACACTGTAAAAAAAATTCCGAAACGAAAATTCCGTAGAACGTTTCGGGGTATTGCAGGTTTTCATCTATAACTCCGTAAACTCAAGTTTCTAGACAAAAAAATAATCTGAATTGCTAGAAGTTGGAATAATGCAGACTTTTCACTCGTGTGAAAAATATTTTGAGATACCAACTTAAAGATTGACTGAGCGTGTTTGCTAAGTGTATCGCCTTTAACTCGATTACGGCTCGTCCAGTTTGACTCAGTTCCCAATGCGACTGCAAGAGTGACAAGATCGTTGCAGCTTTGCATGACTGGAACTGTAGACGAGGGAGGTGCCAGGTTCTTACTTGCATATCTGTCTTAACTTTGACCATGGTTGAGTCAATGATTCCCTGGTAAATCAGGATAGTGTTAATCAAATAAATTAAACCTTCCTAATTATTCTTGAAGGTTCTTGATATATGATTGGGTTAAACAAGGGAGATATACAAATTTTTCAGAAAGTTTCAAGGATAATTTCAGAGAGGTTACTGGATTTTACTGATAATATTTTTTGGCAATATTTAGCATGCAGAGAAATGCTTTACTGAACTGAATCCGGTAACTAAACTGTTTTATGGGTAAGAGTGTCATTTTAGGAGAATGAAGAAACGTAAAAATGGTCAACAATGAACTCTATGCACTGGAGTTTAGGGTTAAACCACTGGAAATTAGGGTGTTTAAAATTTCAACGATTAAAATACCACCAAACAGGCGCGCTCAAATGTAGAAGAAAATTTTCACCCGTCATACCTTGACGGGCGATTTTCTAGTCTTTAATATTATCGTTGTACATTCAGGCAAATAACAGTGTACTGCATTTCAAACACGAACAAACTATCCTTCTATCACAACGTGGTGTTATATGGCAAGCTCCTTGAAACGTCATGAAAAGACTTGAAGGACTGCGTGTTGCAAATCAGTCGCAATAGCATTTTGAATAATCAATAATAAATATTAGGGAATTAGGGGATCTTATTGCATATATTGTTGGGCAGTGTTTCTACTTAATTCAGAAGTGTTGCTGTTTTTTATGTATTCAATTTATTAGATGAACTACTGCAAACCTAATAAAGAATAATAACGTGTCTTACAAACTAAATATTTGTTATTCATGTCAGATGATGCACTAAACGATAGGTTTTAAACAATTGGTATGTCCAGAACTATGAGATGCTAGTCTACTGTTGCCAGCACTAAATTTGAAGCATTAGTTATCGGTACGAATTAGCTATAAATCATTATAAAACAGTCATTTTCATAGTTAATACACTCTTTTACGTTTTAAATTCAACAAAGCTATCGTTTTCAATTCGATCAAGATGCGATTTCGATGCATTGTAAAATGACGTTACAAATATTGTTTAAGTAAACTATGACTGTTGACAAACGTCACGGTAAGAAAATTCCGAAATGTCACAGATTATTTCAGGGAAATGTTAAAGAATCTTATTGGCATTCACCAGTTCCCGGTAAGAAACAAGCATTTTTACGGAAAGGTTTCCTGGATTGCTACAAGCTGCACGAATGCAAATTTCTCGTCTAGGTTGGTGGAACAGTAAATGATAGCGAACTGCAGGCAAGTGCACTGTAAAAAAATTCCGAAACGTTACTGATTATTTCCGTGTAACGTGACAGCATTTTAATGGTTTTTATCCACTTCCTGGAAAAATCAAGTATCATTGTCAAAAAGTTTCCTAAATTGCTACAAATTGCACGAACGCACACTTCTCACCGGTATAAAAAATATTTTTAGCTCCCAGTTTAAAGATTAACTTTGCGTATTTATAAAGTGAATCAGCTTGAGGTTACTTACGGCCCGTCCATGCTGATTAAGCTCCTAAAGGGAGAGAGTAAGACTGGATTACGCTGCTTTGCAAGAGTTGCGGGTGAGTAATATTCTCGACAAGTCGACCCGTGCGGAACTTCGCACTGTACTTCGAATCGTTTCATAAGGTATTTCGCTCTTTAAAAATTTCAAAGAATGAATATTATGAAGAAAAACCGAAAAAAGTAAGCGCACAAGAGAAGGCATGTAATTTGAAGACATCAGTAACAAAACCTCGTTAAATACAACGTTGGGATAATTTGATCATCGCTCCCCTCTTGGTTGTACGTATTTGCAATGCAAATATAAATATCATTAAAAGTGTGGCTGAGTGACACGTGAAAAAACAGTAATTTTACATGTGAAAAAACAGGTTGTGGCAAATACAGTCCTGCCCATGTGAATATCTGACTGAAAAAAAAGAAACATTAAAGAGATATTTAGTGGCACGGATTCGAACTGGCGCCATTCTGATTAACAGTACGACGCTCCAACAAACCTAGCAACTGTGCCTTCCTTTTCGAATGCTATTCATTGAAGGAATGCGTAATAAAACACAGTAAAAAAGTTTTTCGCCGAAAAAATATAATACGATCATGCGTTTATGTTTTGTCATTAGCCAGCATGGTACGATTTAAAATTATATGTAAGAAATGGAATTTGATTAAAGAATGAGAAAGATCTCACGTAGCGATTGAAACAAACATTCTAGAAAAGTAATAAATTCGGTTGAAAAAATAAGTGTTTTTATTTTTGAATATTCAACAATTTCGCATAGCAGGCTTCTTTAACCGTTACGGCTTAAATACCCGCACATGTTTTTCTTTTAATCGAACACTAAAAATTCAAACCAAAACCATTTGAACTGAGTCCGTTTTTTAAGTGTAATTTTTCGAACGTAGACAAAATGTATTTTTTTTTTCAGTCGAAAGCAGAGGAGTAGGAATTGATTTTTTACTAATAAAGTTGATGATAATTTTAATGTTTTATATCGTATTCAAATGAATAATTAAAGATTTACTGGTTGAAACTGGTAGTTTTAATGTGGCGTAGTATTTTTGAGCAATCACGATTGCTTATTGCTTTTATTTGACTGTTTTTGGCCTCCTATCATTTTATTTTCCCACCGCCACCCTCCGCACCATCACCGTCGACCGGCTCCTCACGATGCTACTCCTGTAGCGAAAACCGTCTCCAGGTTGCATTCATATCCTACACACACGCGCATACATACACAACTATACACGCACACATACACACACGAACACACATACACCTACACACATACACAAACACATACACACATACAAACACATACACACACGCACACACAAACACACACACGCATACATACAGACACGTACACATACACACATACAAACACATACACACACAAACACACACACACGCATACATACAGACACGTACACATACACACACACACACAAAAACATACACACACGCATACATACAGACACCTACACATACACACACACAAAAACATACACACAACTACCCACACATTCATGCCTGCACACAGACACAAACACATATGCCTACACACATATACACATACCACCTACACACAACACACATACCCCCACACACAAACACACACGCCTACATACACACACTCGTGATTGCGAAAAACATAATTTGAATTCAAGATGTCAAAATTCAAATTAATTTTTATTTATTTCATTTGTACAAAAGTTTGAACACTGCTATTAGAAAAATCTACATTTCAGCATACAATGAAAATATTTTTCTGCACAAAAAGAATTCCCTTGAGGTATATCTAATACTTTTTTTCATGCTTACATTATGCTGAGTGGTCTGGACGGAGTCAAAGCTTAAAAAAAATTGAAGAACACCCTTCGATTAGCAGTCAACTTATCTGAATGATAACTGTAGCCTGCATAAAAGAGTCGAAACACCAAATAGCATTCTCACTGCATTTTTTTTATTACGTGTGTTATCTGTTGGATGTTATGAGTACATGTAATGCGTAATTTTACTGTAAATTTGCTATTATGTTGGACAGTCCGAACTGGCCCGAAGTTCAGACAGTTTATAGCCGAACGCTCTACCGAAAAAAAAAAAAACCCACAGGTAATTTAATTTTTTTTCCTCGCCGAGAAGTGTTTTCATTTTTAAAAAAATTTACAATTTGTTATCGCAGGCTGTTTGAACCGTTAGGACTTAGATGGCAGCACGTGCTCATCATTTAACAGCACGGTTAAAATACAAAATAATTTGAACTAAGTTCTTTTTTAAGCGTAGCTTTTCAACTGTAGTAAAAATGTAATACGCTATTTGTTTTTTTGCAAAAAGAAGAAAAATATATATATTACCCTTTAAATTGAGGTAGTATTTTTTTTTACTTGTACAAAGAGTCAAAAACTCATTAGAAGAATCTATATTTCAACATACGATTTATAATATTTTACTGAACAAAACACAATTCCAATGTAGTCTGAAATCTTAAACCTGATACTTATATTTTCGCTTACATTATGCTTTAATTTTCTTCCCGGAGTCAAAGCTTAAAAAAAAAAAAAAAAACTTACAATTGCGTATCAATTTAGCTCCGTGTCGCATCAAGTTGTCATTACAGCTAGGAGCGTTTCTACCTCATGTATTCCCTCATATTTGTTATTTATTGTTCATGTAATGCGCGATATTTTTCTAATTTTTTGATGCAGATGGTCCGGACGTGGGCCCGAACACGCATTCTCCTGGTTACCAGTCGAACGCTCTGCCGATCAAGCTATTCAGCTCTGTCGGTCCTCGTGCAAGTTAAAGTTATAAATTTAACCGAAAACCTCATTCTGGTTGTTTAAAACAGGTTTTTTTGCCCGAAAAAACAATTTTTAAACCATGGTTCTATTTTTCGTCAGTAGCCTGCACGATATGCTTTAAAATATGGTGTAAATCAAAGAAATCGATCAAGAATTGAGGAAAATCTCGCGTAGAAACCAAAAACAGGCTACAGAAATAATATATAAGGATACCTGCTTGCAATTCTGGCTCAGGTATGGCCATGTTTGCAATACTGCTTGTGGAACTTTCTGAATAAACAGGAAGGGTCCAAGCAATTATATTATACCTTTCAAAGTTTACTCTACAGTTCCAGAGACTCGACTGGTTTCAAACGGGAAGATTTCTGAATTTTTAAGGTGGTTTCCGAGATAATTTCAGAAAGGTTACTGAATATTAGCGGAAAATGTTCCTGGGTTTTGCAATATATGTTGCTGGCAGAAGTTTTTGCACATCAGCTGCCCATTATTTTCCAGGAACGTTTCTGAATCGTTTTACAGTGCAAGGTGTCCGATCTTTGCTTATAATTCTGCATTATCTTTGACTATGGCACAACAAAATTTCGCTTACGCTTATAGGCCGTGACAATCGCTGAAACTGATGGCAACAAAGAGGGCGCTACGGGGAACCCCTTTTTCCATTACGTTATTATTGATTGGTGGATGCAGGGGTTCTCTGTAGTGATTCTGGCTTAGCTTTGGCTGCTTCTGGAACTGTTTTGATAAATCAGGAAATTGCCACGCAGTTATATTATCCCTATCTGAGATTACTCCTTAGCTCCAGAGACTACGACTGGTTTAAGCAGGAAGTCTTCTGGAATTTTCAGGATAATTTCAGGAAGGGTGCTGAATTTTACCGGAAATCGTTCCTGGCTTTCGCGAGATATGTTACTGGAAGAAATTGGGCTCACCAGCTGCCTATTGTATTCCAGGAACGTTTCTGAATCGTTTTTACAGTGTGGGGCCATGATTTGATCATAGTTGCAAGATTGCTTTAAGCGTGTTTCTGATTAATCAAAATAACGCCTAGCTGTTATTAAAAACATGTGTACATTTCCTTAAAAGGTTCCTGCCCTTTACCAAGTTTGGAACTGAAAGAATTAGCTTTCTTTTATTTTCAGGAACGTTTCTATATTTATTTTGACGTTTTATTATGAATATAAGCACCGAATTTTACATGTAACACAACTGGCAAAGAAAAAACGATTATATAAAACCATTGGACACATTTTTTTTCAAAAAATGCCTCCATCAAGTTTATATAACCAGAGTACAAACGAATGCATTTTCTTGCTTCAAAGGTGTTTTCGTATAGCTGATTAAATGGACTAAAAATAAAATACGATTGCTTTATCCAAAGATTAAACAAATTGTCAAGTAATTCAAACAGTATAAAAAAAAAATTGATTTCTTTATTAAATAAGCTTAAACGCATTTTTTGCTGAGTGCTAAAAAGTTTCCTAATAAGCAAGATGATCCCCCTACGAACTGCATTTCTTTGCTAGGGTTTACACGTACATCAAGGTAATAAAATCCGTCATCTGAAAGTTCGAAAACCGCAAGCATTACACTCAAGCATAAAGTTTTGCTTAGCCTTGTAGCAATAAATGCTGGAAAATATGAATTCATAGCTGCTCTTAAATTTAAAAGGGTTTTTATTTTCTACGGAGTAATGACGGTTTTTTGAAGACTTAGATTTATGTTCTGGGAAAATTCCGTTGCAAAATTTACGGTGTTTGTCAATTGATTTCGTTAGCTGCTGAAAACTGGATGGTTCAAATTTATAAAAGTAGTACAATCAGAACAAAAATTTAAATTTCAGGACATATTTTAAGATATCATATCTATTGTAATTTTCTTTAATTTTTTAAAAATGTGTATAAACTTTCATAAATGCACAAGATATACGACGTATTTACTGAGAATGCATGTTTCGTTTACTTAAGCTGCATTTCGATTATTGTTGTCATCATGGTGCTGTAAATGTTATATATATTCAGTTAACAATTCGGATGTTTTAGGAAACGCTAGGATTTGAGACTCTCATGGCATATAATGTTAGGGGGGAACACAGCGTTTAAGATCTTAAACGGCACTAAAAAATGAGTTGTAAAAAAAGTGTACATTCATTGAAAGTTACATAGATTAAAAGGCTATATAGTTCTTAACAGTTTGAGTTTAAACCTAAATTTATGAAGATTTTTTAAGTTGTTTATTTGAATAAATAATCAAACAAGCGAAGAGAAACGGGAAACTCTCGACAGAGTTATAGGGCAGTTTCTAAGTACTATAATAGAATTACACAATAAGCTATTTTGCAAATGTAATTCAAACTAACTTTTGAACTAGGACTTATAACTTATATGCGTATTTCTGTAAGTATTTATTTATTTATTTATATTTTTTGTTAAAAGTTAATGATTAACACTAAATTCGCATTGTTTTTTTTTAATTATTATTTTCTTATCTCTGTTTCGTTAAATAAAAGTCAAACGTTCATGACAGAAGGTTAGCCAAGTATAGCGGACATGCTGGCGAATTCAAAAGTACTAAAAACATCTCGAATATTTTATGTGAGTTTAATGCTAACTATGGCAGCCCTCAAAATGTTTCCCAGCAATATAGTAACTATTACATCAACACACTTCTTTATAAAATTACTTTCTCATCTTTAAAATGGAATCCTTGTATTTGCAGCTTTAAATTATTAAAACCTCTGCTGGATTAATTAAATATTTATATGAGGAAACACATTTTTATTAAAAACAATTTTGAAAGAAATTCATCATTTTTTTGAAATTCATCATTTTTTTCCAATCTGATACGACGATTGAGCAGCAAAAATCCAGTTTTCTGGGTAAAAAACATTTTACTCCTATTATATGTAGCCTAAATTTGGAACTTACATTTGTATTTGTCATACTTGCTTTATTGAAACCGATATTAATCTGATTTATAGCATTTCAGGTTTAGTATAACTTTGCACTGATGAATTCAATTTCGTACAAATGTTGTTGAAATTAACAGTTTTTCAACAACTTGCACATAGCATAACAAATGCTAATGTCATCAGTGAAAGAAAATGTGCCAGTTACACAAAATGTATGGATAATAATGTCTTAAACAAAAATTTTCCATGTAAGACACTACACTGTAAAAACGATTCAGAAACGTTCCTGGAAAATAATAGGCAGCTAATGTGCCTAATTTTTTCCGGTCACAAATCTTGGAAAAACCAGGAACGTTTTCCGCTAAAAGTCAGTAACCTTTCTGAAATTAACCTTGAAACTTTCAGAAGAAGTGGGAAATCTCCCCTGTTAAAGCCAGTCATGTCTCTAGAACCTTCTAGAAAAATTTAGTAGGTTTGGTGTAATTGATCAGAACCATAAAAATCAGAGCGACCACGGCCAAAGCTTCGCAAGAAGGAACCAAGAATATATCTTGCTCGCATTCCCTGCTTTGAAAAGCTGTAGCTATCCATTGACATTTTCGCTCTCATTGGGAGCTCAGTCAATCTGGACAGGCCGTAAGCAACATTAGGTCGATATACTTAATAAACACGCTCATTCAATCTTTAAACTGGTTGCTAAAAATATTTTCCACAACAATGAAAAGTCTACACGCGTGCAACTTGTAGCGATTCAGGAAACGTTTTTGTGATGATACTTGTTTTTACGGGGAAAATAGGTGAAAACGTGTGGAATCCCGAGACGTTCCACGGAAATAACCAGTAACGTTTCGGATTTTTTTTACAGTGTATGCGCGGTGTATAAATTTATCTTTTCCCTCCTTTTAGCATAATTATTCAAAATGTCTAAAATGAATAAATATTTAATTTATAACAGGTAGTAGTAAATCATGATAGAATGAATTAAGGTATTTTTTTAAACATTAGTTAGAACATTTGTGGATTTTTTTTAAACTTCGTTTGCGGATGGAAAATGCTAAGTTCCTGGAAATGTTCTCTCGTACATGTCAATTTAAAAGGGATTTAATGGTAAACTCTGAACAAAAAATGAAATTCAAGTATTTGGGACACAAAAAGAGTTATCGTTCTTCAATAAACACAGTTATGGATTGTACTGTAAATCAATGGCAAATCAATTCCTAGCAAATAAATGCTCTTGTATTCACTACCAATCCTTGTTTAACGTATAAAAGTATCATACCAATCTCCCCAAAGCATCAGTCGCATAAATTTATTAACGAACGAGTTTGCTCATCCTTTCTTTAAAACACAAATTATGCATAAACCCTAGGGAGGTTCGAAAAAACTTTTTTTCTACTAGAGTCTAAAACACCCCCTTCTCTTTTTAGACATACGAATAGTATGAAGCTGTAAAAGT
Organism: Uloborus diversus; assembly: GCF_026930045.1. Taxonomy (NCBI): domain Eukaryota; kingdom Metazoa; phylum Arthropoda; class Arachnida; order Araneae; family Uloboridae; genus Uloborus; species Uloborus diversus. The sequence continues at coordinate 109,443,858 of NC_072738.1, read as the reverse complement.
TTTAGCTTCTTACTCAAATTTTAAGAGGGTGCTCAATAACCCTTTAATTTAATATTAGCCGTAGGGTAGAAAATTCCACAAATTTAGAAATGTTTTATCTCCACAACTGCTTTTTTTTTTTTTTTTTTTTTTTTTTTTTTTTGTGAATAATTATTTTATTGTAATGTATATGCATATTACTTGTGTTTATTATAATATTCACCATTTTTTTTTCAGTTCAATGTATTTTTAACCCCCTCCCGATACGCATGAAAGTTGGGAGAGGGGGTTGAACACCAGCTTTCAGTTGAAATAGGAAGCTAAAATTCTTCCTGTATATTACTATCCACAAGTCTAAAAAAACTGAGGGATGTCCTATTAGCTAGGAGAAACTTTTTTTACATGTATTTTTAAACCACCCTAATGAACCCCCTCCCTTTACGATTTAGATGAATGCACTAAGTTATTTCATAAGTTACGAAATTGGTATAAGTCAAAAAATAAATGCTTAGCTTAAATATAAATTTATTCAAGTACAACACATAAGTACAACACATTTTTATTGCAAGCATTTTTCCCCATTTTATTTTCTACTTTTTTAGTTAGTTTAACTATCCAATCTGTCTTTAAAAATCCCGGTATTATTAATACACAAGATCAATAATCCTTTCATCAAAAAGCAAATTATGTGTCTCCCCCTTCTCACGTTTTGGTCGAATGCGCTAGGAGATTTGATATGTTACGAAATTTGAATAAGTTACAAAATGATTGATTGGCTACCAAATACAAAGCAACACATTTTATGCTTCTGTTTTATTATTATTATTATTATTATTATTTCTTTTTTGATAAATCCATTAAACAATATCTTCATCCAATTTCCCCAGAAAAAAATAATCACCATATTATCAACACACAAGTTTATCATATTTTCATCAAAATTCAATTTGCGTATGACCCCCACCTACGATTTGGATGAATGCACTAAGAGATATGATAAGTTACGAAATTTATGGCCGATTCGTTGTTTAAAACAGAGAAAAGACGACGGGTAAATATTTATGCCCTAGAGATAGAAAGCCATTTCGATACATCCAAGTTATGTGTCCGAAGCACACGCACAGGAGATAATGCTTCTGTAGTGAATTTTATTGAAAAAGTGAAGGACATTTGGAGTTTACTTTGAGAAATTTATATATTTTCTCTGACCACAGAGGTACCATTCGTGGACGATAGTTTTTGGCTACTTTTCTGGGATTTTATTATACGTGCATAAAAATAATATCTTTCAACTTTTAGGTATAAAAAGAGACATGTTTTTCTCTTGAAACATACATAGCATAAGAACTGAGAACGACGGCATTTCAATGTATGCTTACGGTGGAACTTTGGGAAAAACCACTGCGGTGCATCTTTAAAATCGATATTTATAGCAGGGCTGCGGAGTCAGGGGGTTAACTCAGACTCCTGGATTTTGAAATGTCCGACTCTGACTCCGTTTTTTTTTTCTTTTTCTTTCACTTTTTCCACTCACGGAAAGGGGGTAAAATCCCTAAACATTAATTGAAATATTAGTTCATTTTTATGAAATTTTTGCTTCGTATTTTATTATTAACATAAGATGCATCCAACATTGGAAATACAATTTAAAAATCAATATCTCTGGTAGTTAAAGAAAGAGATTGAGATTATACATATATGGGTCGTTTCAAAAATTTTTGAAGTATTTTTTTAATAAAAGGGCATGCTTAAAAACATAGGATCTGATCATTTTTTGAATAATTTGTTTAAGTTTAATATTTAAAAAAAATACTTAAATCGGTATGCTTTCATTGTTTATACTTCTACCGATGACATCACAAATGATGAACTGCCATTCACTGTTGCCATTTACAGAACAAAATATTCAATTCGCATCTTTACTCCCGTGTATTGGCAACGATATGGTTGATAGCACGCGCGGAGCGCAATTTTAATTCGCTTCTTAATTATCATAGCGTGGAAACGCGATAAAAAGATGCGGCAAAGAGTATCATTTGTGACGTCATCAAGACCACGCAATGTTTGAAAAATAGGACATTTGAAATAAATAATTAAAAAATAACTGTTGGGAAAATAAAAGTATTTTCTGGGTCCATGATTTTTTTTTTTTTTTTTGCTTATTCTATCAATTTCAGGGACAAAAAGTACTACTTTTGACTGAAAGAAACAACCCCATTGTATTTAAATCTTTGCTAATAATAAAGCTGAAAAAGTCTGGATCTCTTCTTCTATGAATATCTGTCTCTCTGGATGTCCGTTACGCGCATAGCGCCTAGAACGTTCGGCCGATTTTAATGAAATTTGGCACAAAATTAGTTTGTAGGATAGGAGTGAGCGCCTCAAAGCAATTTTTCAAAAACTCAATTTTGTTCATTTTTAATTCCAATTTTAAGAAATTTTATCGAGCAAATTATCAAAAAATGGAGTAGTAATTTATCATACCGTGGTCGAGTAAATTCTCATAACGTGTGCGAGAAAGTTATCTATGGGCGATGAACATAGCGAATTGGCGAGAAATTCATCATCCATTATTTGTAAATATACAGGCGAACCAAATAACCTTTTAATTTTATATTACGAGAAAAGCCGTGCGGGTACGACTAGTCGAGAAATAAAGGGAAATCGGCATTAAAGATTAAATCGATATTTCACCATCATAATAAATAATGTTTACTCGAAAGAATATATCTCGTTTATCGTTCAGAAAATCGTAATCAAATTGGAATAGATAGTCTTATTTCATACTCATAAGTTCGTAACATGTTCTTTGGATTGGTTTGTCATCAAGAAAATATTTGACTGCAGGAATGTTTGTTGCAGACAAAAGGATACCATCTTATCCGGTTAGCCTAGTCTCTAATGTATGTAAAGTTAATCAAGATAGATGTATTTTTTATTTATGTTCCATTTTAAAAAATACATATTTAAATTAAATATTTAAATTAAATTAAGAAGCTTATTCGTATTTGTATATCGATTCTTTCCAGTAACTTGCGTAAGAGTTATAATAGCATTTTCGTAGTAAAATAAGCTCAAAAAGTATTGATCTATCTATACAAGCATTATATTATTGGTTGTAAGCATTTCTGGAGAGTGTTTTACTGCAAGAAGGTACCCGAAAAACACATACAGGATATCTTATCAAAATAGATGAGTTGAGAAATTCTCTCTAAGTGATTTGATCCTAAATGTTTATCCTGAAACCAAGACTCGCGAGAGGGCAATAGTTTTTGCCAACAACGCTGTGCATCATGCACATGAATTCCTTAACTCCCTTAACTCCGCAGGAATTCTTTTTATACTATTAAAATTAAAGGCGATAGCCAAATAAATAATTCCGGAGATTACCTCGAACATATAAACACACACAAATCCGTTATCTCTCTTTATAATGTTAGTATAGATATAGATATGTATATAAGAACATTTAGTATTTATAATCAGTTAATATAAATGGGAAAAGTAATAGTTATGTACATTGATAAAAGTCTAAAATAGAAAGCAATGTTTTTCACAAAGCAAAAAGAAGAAGATGAACTGATGCTATTTGTAGTATTGAAGATGAATGATATATATAATTTCGAAAATACCTTGAATTCCTGGAGTACTAAACTCGATGGAAGATTAATGTTTGTATACCGATTGGTTAATTATTGCAGTGAATGTAATGCTTCATCAACTGATATCACAAACACATGTCTAACAATTAAAAGAACACGAAAATGGAAAATTTGAAATTTCTAACATTAGACTAAATTTTAAAATTAAACTTAATAAATGGTATTTAAGAGCACAAGTTATAGTTTCAAATGAAACTATGAAGCAATACAAAAAAAAGTGACTAAAATTATTTTGTAGATGAAGGAAAATTTTAAAACTAATATAGAAAGCAAATGATTACAAACAAAGAGAAATATCGCTAAAGTGAAAACGCTGCCAGTTTACCAACCGACAAAAGAACATTTATGTAAACGGGTAACATATTTTTCTATAATTTTTCCAAAAATGGATAAACAAGATTGAAAATAATGATTAAAAAGCTAGATATTATTGGAATATATTTATATAACAGGATTTGTCTTACCTAAAGATTTAATGTGGGTTTTTTTTTATCAGAAGCTTTATCTGATGCCTTAACAGGGCCGCTAAAGAAAAATAATTACGACCTAGACTGAGAAATAAAATTTATATATTATCATATTTAAATAATGAAAGGTAAGAAATGAAATTAAATGCGATCATGGTACTTTTCATAACAACATGTTTCAGTCACGAATATGGTTGCAGAATAATCCTAAAACACGTATTTCTAACAAAACAAATCAATTGAAAGTCACTGAAATTGAAATCATTTAAAAAATACTTTTATGCTTTAAAAGTAAAACAATGAAAAAAAGCATCTTTTAGATGTATTTTCATCCATATGCTCACTTCTTTTGCATTGAAAAAGGTGTCACTTGTGATCCCAAAACAATTGCAGTCAGTGCTATTGTAAGTTGTTCTGTACTCTACTAATGTTACATTTATCTTAAGGCCTTTTTCCAGCATCAAATAACAGTTTTCCGAGAACTCAAGTATTTCAGACTTCTATCCATTAAATTTGAAGAAGACATTTTGTGTCTTACCTACCCCAAGATCTTCTTTTTATCCTTCGTTTCAAGGAAACATTCATCTTTCAAGTACGTTTTCTTGGAAATTCATCTAATGTGCTTCATATGGGAACTATTGAGATTTTTATAACTAAGTTATACATTTTTTTCCTTTTCAGTGGAAAAGAACTCCGTTTTTCTTTCTGGAAATATGATATAACTCTAGACTTGTGATAAAAGAAATTTATTTATGGAGAAGTTCAAGATATATTTTTTAAAGAATCTTCAATGATTTCTCATGTAGATTCCGGCAGGAAATTTTATTGGGTTTTATAAAGGTTTATTGATTTTAGATGATTCATTTTAGAGATTGAGTGAAACTTTATGGGATCGCACTGGTTAACTATAAAACCAATTTAGTATTTTTCTAATCCATAAGAATGCAATCGATGGACTAGTTTTGCTTTGCTCTTTCATACGTTGAAAAATTATTTCTTTGGCCGTAATTTAATATTCTAATAAAATTGTTTACCATGTTTATGTATTACACATTTTCAAAGAAGATAAAATTAATTTATTTCTTTAGTTAGCATAAATAATTCCTTTTTCGAACTGATACGGTATCTGAATGCATAATTTTATATTAAAAATATGATAGCATGAAGAAGTTTTTGCCTATTTGTGATTTATAAAGTGTGTTTATTAACTGCATGACCCATTTTGAATGTAAATAAAAACAACACGGCTTAAGATAAAAATGCACAGTTTTCAGCATTTTTGTTAGGAAACCAATAAATTTTGAAAAATACCTTGCGTTCACATAGTTAAAATACACTCGAGCCCGCTTTATATAAAACATTTTTAATGTACCAAACCAATGTAATGTGCTATATTGCTCTCGATTAATGGAATATCACATTTTCAGTCGAGTTCACTTATTAGAATATCGGTTAAAAGAATTTCTTGCTTAACTTTAACCGATTAGTTAAAGCGAGTTTGTTAAAGTTAAAATGTATTTACATTTTCAATGTATCAAACCAATGTAATGTGTTATATTGATCCCGGTTAGTGGAACTTCCCGCTTATTAGGATATTTTTTGTGGCAAAATGGCTATTCCATTAAGCGGGTTCGTTTGTATTACCATTAAAGAGTGCTGGGAGCCGAAAAACTAAATAACAATGCTATCACTATAGCCACCCTTTTCATAAAAATGTAGCGTAGTGACGTAACAAAATTTGTACAGTGTCTCAGTCAAATTGGCGTCACATGCGTTACAGACGTGATTTTGCTGGTCAAAATCCAAACTCTTGCAGACATGAATTGGCGTTTTGTTTTGGGATTCTAGCTTCCCTAGTGGTGATATTTTGAACAATTTGATTTGAATGTATTTTCCAAAACGTGTTGGCTTTTGAATAATAACTCTGTGAACGGTGCAATTTTATCTCGAACCGTGTTGATTTTTTTTACGTTCGAAATCATTCATTTGATGGAAACTCATTTAATATACACGCTCATTTAATAGACACACTGCAGTTTGAAAAATATAGGCATTTTTTAAAAATAGATCTTGCATTACTGCTAAGAAAATTAATATGGAAATCTAAATACTGACGTGCAATGCTTTGATAAATGCTTAGAAGATATGTAATAATAAGCTCAAAATAGAGTCCGTAATAATAATAAATAATTAAGGATTGATATTTACAGATTATTCTAGCTCATTGTTTATATAACGCTTAAATTTTCATTAAAAATATTTAAAAAATGCCATATTCGTATATAGTAGCTTTATTTTATGCTGGTCTTAAAAAATTAAGTTTTTTGGGAAAGTGGTTTGTTAATTTCGCCAGAAATCTATTGTTCCAAAAAAAACTAAATTGTGGGGTAGACCGGAGCATGTTAACGCGGTGCCCTTTTTCAAAACGAATTTTAACTGGAGAATCCACAATCATAACAGATTGATGATACTCCCTAGAAAATATTCTCACAAGTTTTTGAGCATTAGTCGATTTTCGGTCCAGCATGCAGAAAGAATAATGTATTTTCTACCAAGTTGAGTAAATTTTGGTGTTGAACGTTTTGAAGCTTATTGTGAATAAATAATACTTAGATAAGAAAATTCAAATATATGAAAAATAGCAGAATTGTTTCCTTTTTTGAGAATTGTATTTGTATGAATTGAAATGTCATTAAATTTTTTGCACGTTAAAAATAAATCTAAACTTGACGACGGCGCAAGTTTACGCCTTGAACGTTGGAGCACCTTTACGATCATTCTTACTGTATCTTACTTAAACGTGCCCCTGACACTTTTTTCGCTCCAAACTGTCTCAAACATTTTCAGTATTTTCCGGCTATTTAGTTTTGAAAACTACCATTTTAAATTTAATCCAGTTACACATTTGTATCTTAAAGCTTACAATCATGTAGTGCTGCTGTCTTCATGCCCCTTCAGCTTCAACTTTATACACTATTCAGTCTGTAATAAATTTGCTTTATTTTAGTGATGATAAGACGTGTTCAAAACACTAACAGAACCACGTTAGGTGTCAAAATAAATATGCGTAAACGTGCCTCGTATCCGGGACAAGTTTACGCAACCGACTTGGTCTCAAAAATAATTTATTTTAACGGTTAAAAACACAAGATGAACAACAACTGAACATACTAATTAATTGCTTCATAAAACTGCAATGTCTGGAATTTCCAAAGTTAAAACATGAAAATCAGAAAATGCATTGAAAAAACTCCACGTAAACGTGCCCCGATCGACCTTTATCATAATTAGTTCTTTATTTCAGGCCAACTCTGCTATACTTTTACATTTAGGCTCTCAACTTTTCAATGGCTGGCACCTAGAAAGTTGTCTGAATCTGTTGACGCAGTCCCATGAATAAATATAAAATTATGTTTCATATTTAAAAGAAACATTTTATATTCTGAAGTTACTCTGTGTATTTTATGAAATTCAGGAACTCTACAGAGTCTTAGTTTGAGCAAAAATTCACGTCAAAATAAGAGAACCAAATTTTTAAGAAAAATATATAATACTGCAGTAAGAAGGCAAAGCTCGGTATCTGCAGAAATGAATTTTCCGTATAGGGGAAAGGGGGGTAAAACCGGGACCCTAAGGTTTGCAAGCTTTCAGAAATCAGTTTTTATTATAAATTAACAAAATTTTGCAAAAGTAGGCAGCAGTTATCTATTAATGCAACCACAGTTTAAAAACCATAAGTGTTCTGTTTTTCTAATTTTTATTATTATTTTTTTTTTGTAAAAAAAGTCATTTTACCCGGTTTTACCCCACTAGTGGGGTAAAACTGGGAAGATATGTTATTGCTATGGAAAAATAAAAAAAATTAAAAGTTTCCACAAAATTCTAGTTTCATTTAGTAACATATGTTAACTATTATCAAAACATACTAGAATAAGTATAAAAGGACATGTATTGATGAGTTGACAGTAAATTTAATTGTTTTTACCTTTAATTTTTTGCTGTAATGTAGGGACTATTGACACCAGTCGTAAGTAAAATAGTTATCTTCCTCTTCGGCCCCAGAGCGACTTTCATGTGCCCAACGACGACATTGGATCCATCCCTCACCACCCTTCTAGTCCGAATAAAGCTCATTGCAGTAAATGCAGGCAGTATTGTCATCCTTTTCACTGGCTCATCCCTCATTCGCTCCTTCGGTTCTTCTTTTTTTGTTTGGACTTCCAACGTTTTTTTCCAAAACTTTGGTATTCTTTCCATCATTTTTCTTATTCTTTTCTTCTAATGTTGCCTCAAGATGAATCTTGTATGGGGAGCCCGTCAAAATGACAGTTTTTCCTTTTATCTTATCCTCGTTTGGCTGCTTCTTTCTCTCAGTGTTTGAGGGTGGTACCCGGTTTTGCCCCAACGTACAGCTTTCATAAAAAATGCCGTCATATGACTATACCGAACGCTACAAACAATTACTTAGAATGATAATGAGGGTAATTAAATGTTGTACAAAGAGAGATACATATCTTTACTATTGAAAAAACAGGAAAATAGTATAATCGGTCTAATTTTGTTCAAACATTTTAAGCAAAAACCACTCAAACAGAATTTTCATCACAGAAACGAAAGAAGCGAGTCTATTGCTTTCTAATTTAATGGTTACTGCTTTTCATCAAGGTGGAAGGTAGTTCCTTCCTTTACCACGCGATTGCAGCGCTTACAGGGGCTAGAAGGCGGTACCCGATTTGCTCTCGACTACCTGGTTTTACCCCTCTTTCCCCTACAGTAAATTCTCGATTATCAGGGGGGCGCATTATTCGTCACATCTTTTTTTCACGTCTTTTTTTTCCCGATGATGATCATTTGAACATATATTAATACCACACATTTTAAGTTGACAAATGCACAATCTATTTTCAAACATTCCTATTTATTTTTCCCTTCTCCTTTCCAATAATATCAAACCCTTCAAAGTCACCCAAAACTGACTAGCTACGCCAGATTTTAAGATTTTCATTACTTACTGCGTTAGGTCTACGCTAATTATTGACTTTCAGATCAACCCCACTTACTAAATTTTAGATCTAAACCACTCACGCGCGTACATGGACCAGTATGCCACCCAGTCCAGTGACTGGACCAGTATTAAAGATTCTCCACCCCTCCCTTGTGCGTTTCTGGTGCACCAAGCCTAGTTTCATCTGTTGAAGGTAATTTGTTTGCACGACTTGTTCGCGCATGTATGCATTCCTTTTGTAATAATGCGCGATTCTTTTTAAGTTTTATGTTTTTTTTTACAGACACTGTTATTATTTTAGCGATATTTTAAATGTATGCCATTGTTATTGATATTTTAATGATATTGCATACACTACCATCGTTTTTAACCAGTTTACCCATCCTATTCCGCGGATAATCGGTTGTTTACTGTAATTGCAGAAACGCATTTTAAGTTCTGCACTGAAGATAGGGAAATGTCAGAATTTGACGCCTTTTTCGTGTTTTATTTTCAGTTGAAACAATAGGTTGCTCAAGTACAATAGTTGGCAAAAATACAAAATGAAAATGAAAAAAGGAAACATTTGCAGATGCTGCGTTTTATCCTCAAACGGCAGAATACTTTTTAATCCTAACTAACATTTATAGGTAGTTATCAAAATAATGGAAACACTGAGACAAGTATGGTGTTGGGAATCGCTACTCTGCCGTAAATGTTCTCTTAATAAAGGTGCCTTCTGACTGTAATCACTCACACTGGCGAACCCAGATGGTAATTGAGTACTGTGGTCACTTTTGCTGCTATTGTTTGTTTTTTAGACATTACAATACGCTTCAATACCAGCCGGTTTCTTTCACTGAGCTTCTTTTGCCTCATTATTTTGCTTTGCCGAGCTTTTCTTACCGTCGTGTGCGTATGCTGTCAGGACTTTAGATACTGTATCTCTGGAAATGCCAAAAAGTTGAGATGTTTCAGTTACACTTGCTCCAGCTAGACGCGCTCCAACAATTTGGCATCCTTTAAAATTTAAGATGACCGACATGTCACGTGCTTCAAAAAAAAAAAAATCAAGACTTTCAGAACTTCAATTGAGCCACCATATACTACCTGAATATGTGCAGTGCTACTTATAAAAAAAAAACAGACATCTAGTTTTATTCTTTATTACTTACGAAGTACAGTCAAAAATGTTACTTTTATTTACAGGTGTTTCCATTATTTTGATAGCTACCTGTATCTTAAAATTAATTTGTTTCAATAGTAAGTGATTAAATACTGCATTTCTTAGATATATATCGAAAAATGCTGCCCTAATTATAGAGTTAATTATAGTATGGATAGTTACAGAACTATGCCATCAATTGCAATAATTACACTTTCGTTATACTGCTCCTACCTAATCACAAAATTGCTTAAAATCCAAACTCTTAAACTAACTGAATCACTCCTAATCAGTGTTAATCTTAAATGCTTCAGTAAGGAAAATATTATTACGTCTCTGATATGTCAGAAAATCCAGTAAGTCAAATTTTATTTAAACACAGCTCGGGAGATTAATACACTAAGCCCTACACGGTATGGTTAATCCCTGCCTTATGCAAAGTAAAGGTAATGTCATCAAACTAGAAAAGCTTAATTGAAGATAGTCTTAAGAAATATAATATGAAGTACAATCTTTAGTCCATCAAATCGTTTTTGTTCCGAAACGTAGATTTAAAATTAAGCTCTTTGCATTTTTCAAAAGCATAATTGATATATGAGTTAAACAATAATTTTAATACTAAAACACGCATATATTTTCTACTGTTATTAAAACGCTTTTACGTGACCACTTTATACCTTGTTTTTATGTTTTAATTTTTATTACTAATAAATTGTTCTTTAGGATGAGTAGCCATAATCAAGTTATTAACCTAGGTTTTTTTTTTTTCCAAAGAGCTTACTAAGCATAATAGAGATATGAGTTTAATAATACTTGTAACACCGAAACGCGCATGTTTTTAACACTATTATTAGAATGATTTTCTGGGACCATTGAATATCTTGTGTTAAAATTTCAATTTTAACACTAAGAAAATTACTTATTTCTGAAACGTGCCACTTACTTCTGTAACATGCTAGTTTTTTCTACATTAAATGTATTAATTAGATTTAAAAACTTGTTTTTACAACATGAATATAAGTAAGCTTTTTTTTAACCAAAAACAATCATAACTAAAAAAAAAAACAGAAACATCTATTGTTGTTGAACAATTTTCTTGAAGTTTTCATCAATGAGTACGGAAAAGACACATACACATAAAGCATTCAAAATGAAAATTTCAGGAGAAAAACCTTTTAATACATAAAAATATTTAAGGCATCTGAATATAAAACTTTCTCTTTTCTCCTCAAAAGAATTTCTTGGAAATATATTGAAGCAAAAGCTGTGCCGGAAATAGTTTTGAAGCCCAAAATGGAAAGTTCAAAATTATTTCTCGGAAAGAAGAGAAAAACAAAGAATAGAAAAGAACTATTATGAACTTCTGCGAAATTGATAACACTTTTTGAAATTTTATTTTGAAAACAAATGTATTTAAAATATCTTAATTAAATATTTTGTTTATTTACTTTTAAAATTCCAGAAACGGACTGTCAAATGAAAAAAAATGTTATCAATTGCTATAATAGTGCACAGAAAAGTAGAGGACATTGCACTATACATTTCGTTTTACTTTGTAATGATGCTGCAAGACAAGAAAAAGTTGTATATATTAAGAGTTAAATGTCTTTGCAAAGCGAAAGTGCACAAATAGCTCGAAACGTTTATATCAAGCACGCAAATCTTACGCACTAAAGATCCTGTAAATAACTTTTTAAGTATGAATAATACTCGTATATTTATAGCTCTACTTGAAAAAAATATGCTAAAAATAAATGATGACAAGTGTATTCGGGTTGCATGAGTATTTTAACTCATCATTTACTAGCAAATACAGCAAAAATATTTTAGAATTAAGCATTTCAAATACTCTATAAATGGTTTGATTAAAGATGACTTCGATCTACCTGTTCTTGAATATGACAATTTAGGCAATTATTGTGGAAACTACGAAAGTATTAGTTACTAAGGAAAGATATATATATATATATATATATATATATATATATATATATATATATAACATATATATATATAACATATATATATATATATATATATATATATATATATATATATATATATATATATATATATATATATATATATATATATATATATATATATATATATATTCAGTTTGCCGTGTTTCCTAGGTGTATAAAATAAAAGTTAGCTGTTTTAATACAATGAGGTAGCAAAAAATTTGTTTTTAAACCACTTATTCACCTAATTATGCCTTGTCAATATTGGAGTTTTTTTCGTTAATTAGTTGTTATTTTTTCTGCAATAATTCATGTAATCTTTATTTTCTGATTAGCTTTTCCTTAGAAAAGTGAAGCACTTTTTTCTAAACTTAATAACATGGTATATGCGTTTAAAATTAAGGTTTAAAACCCAAAATTGTTTTCGAAAGAAATTTTGAAACTTCATGCAGTAGTTATTTAAACTATTTTTTCTGCTCTATAATGATTAGTTGATAGTATAATTCCGTAAAAAGAATAAATACAAAAAAAAAAAAAAACTGATTTTGTTTAAATTTTAATCAAAGGCGAATAGTTGGTCTAGCATAGTAAGTATTTTTTAAAAATAGTTAAAATACCTGTTGGAGATTTTACTCCAATGACCCCATACCTCTCCTCCCTCCTTACGTGATTTAAAGCAGTAAGTGATAGTCGGAGCAGTTTCTAAAACATTTAGCTTATATTTCCAGGTTTGCACCTTTAAAATCAAACTTAAGTGACTAATGCATGCCACTGTTTTATTGTAAAATATATTGAATGTGAATCATTTGATATTTCCCTCTGATGCGTTATTTTATGTTGCACAAGAATCCATCACAGTCTAGGAAATATGTAAAACATCAATTCAACAAATTGCAGTTGCATGAATATTCATCTGAATTTCGTTCGACTGAGCTAATTGACAGAGAGCTTTCATTGGAACTGTGTCAGTAACGAAAACATTATTACATTCACGTTACGTTCGATATCAAGTTAGCTGAATACATTTCAAAACAGGAAAAGAGATTAAAACATTAAGCCCCAACAGTCGATATAATTCCTGCCAACATGCAAAGCAAGGATAATGTAATCAAAGTGGAAAAGCCTTCCCGGTAGGTATCTTTGACAAGATTCAATTTAGTTGCAGCTTATATGAATCGAACAGCTTTCACTTCTGAGTTTTGAGATGCTGAAGTTTTAAGCTTTGCTTCGGTAGAAATCCTGGCATTTAAAACTATTTAAGTTCAGTAGTTATCATTTCGACATTTCTGTTTCCGTTTTTCTTATTTTTATACCTTAGTACTGATGTTGTGTTAATTTTCCTTATATGCACTAAAGTATCGAAATATTTTTATTGTGAGTTACTTGTAATGTAACAAAAAATGTAAGTAACTTAGCTGTCTAAAATATCTATTATTTTTCACTTCTTGACTAGTCTTATTCCAACCTCCCCCCTCCTCAAAGAAAACATGAAACTCATTTGCTTAATTTGTTAAAACGATTAAGCTTCTAGGCTGCTGAATGATATTGAATTTAACAATATACTTTTTTGAATCTTTTCAAAAATATGTACTAAGTCTTTATCCATAGCAAAAAAAAAAAAAAAAAAATACTGAAAAAGCTTAAGACTCAGCTTTAAGATCATGTATTCAACCATGTACATTTCCGATTTTTTTTTAAAAATCGATACAAACTTTATTTATTCATAGCAAAAAAAAAAAAAAAAAATGATAATTATGTCAGATACTAACAGGTGTACGACAGCCTTATGGTCATTAGTTCTACGATGTATATTTTTTAAAGTTTGCTTTTACATGTCTATAAATATTCTTTATAAATAACAAAACAAAACAAAAAAAAAAAATGCACATTTATGACTTATACTAACAGATGTACCTCAGCCTTAAAATCTAATGCGATTTTTAAAAATTTATATACATTATTACTAGGTGAGTATAAACAAATGCATAAACCAATTTATAGCAGGTTATCTTCTCACGAATGATTTTGATGCAATGAAAATACAAAAATACGCATTACAGATCATTTTACTACCAGTGTATTTACACATGGCCAAAATTAATATACAGTGCAGAATTGAAAGCACAGTTTTGTCAAAACGTGTTTTTTTTTTTTTTTTTTTTTTTTCAAATAGCTCCATTCACAAATCTCACGTGCATCAAAAGGATAACATGCAGAATTCTTAAGGAAATATGTCATTAAATAGTTACAGCGGGAAATGTTATTTATCACAAAATATGGCACACAATCAAGTATAAAGTTCGGGAAACCTAACCTGATAGCAATTTGAAGGGTACGCAAATCCTAATCTCAGCATTACGACGGCAGTTTCACTTTTTCCCAACTCTAGCTACGCCTCCAACTTCTAATCAAATGTTTTCGCAATGGTTAAGCAAAAGATTCATCAGTCGGAGAATGTTTAATCTTCAAGTTAGCTTAAAAATGCAGTTTGGACGACAGTTTTTTGTCTGGCACGTTAAGAGTCATTATTACGAACAATATTCGGCCTACACATGATGATGCCTAATGTAGGATACTACATTAGAAACCATGATTACCGTATAACGGGGTGGCTTACCCACCAGGGTGTCTTAGCCCAATTAAAAATCAAAGTTTCTCCTCTCAAAAGTAGTACACACTACTTCCACTTTGAGGCTCTAAAATAGTGCAATGTCATCTCTGTTTTGCGTCGAATGCACGAAGAAGAGGCATAATGATTCTTGATTAGTTATTAGTCAAGCAGGTTGTGTTGTTGTCTGTAAGGCTATTCAAGGAAATTTAAGCGTGCTCCGAATTTCATCTGTGCTGTTTACGCAGTGAGTCAGTAAATACCGCTTGTTCTATTTTCTTGTTGCTTTTATAAAAAAGAAGAAGTAGCTTTTTTTCCTTTTTCTTTTTCAAAACCATACACAGTAGGTATAATCTTCGTGGGCAATTTTATCCTGACTATTACAAGAAATTCGGGGGCCCACGTAATCCGTATAAGAAATGGATCATTACTTGAAAATATATGAATGAATACTGATTGCTATTATTATATGTGTGTATTATCATTTGTTTCAAATAATGATTGCAATGCCGGTATACCGGTACACCAAATACCGGTATTTCGAGCAATTTTCCAATTCCGTAATACCGGTATTTCTTGAGGCAAAATACCGTTATTTTTGGTATTGACTGAAAATAATAAATAGTTTAATTCAAAGAATTTTCAATTTAACTTACTAAACATCTACTTATATTTTAAATATACATTTATTTTTCCATGATACAGAACCAAAATCAATCTATGGATATAAAACTTTCGCTTCAAAAGCACGAACTAATAGAATATCACTAAACAAAAGTAGTGGAAAGATTGAAAAATGATATTGTCATTATTAGATGGTGGGAAGAATAGCATTTTCGTGCGCTTTTGTGCACCATGTTTTTATTTTTTCAATTTCCCTGGTCACTCACTTTCCCTTTTGTGAAATTTAATATCGAGCGTAATTTTGAAGACATTTGACCTATGAACAATTGATTCCAATCACCTATTGCCGTAATACTTTATGATTTCTTTTATAATTATTTGTCTCACATTGTACTAACTTTTGACAAACACTTTTTTTCTATCATAAAAAATGTCAATTTGTTGTCACCAGTATTTCTTTGTTGTCCTGTTTCGCTATTTGGCATTATATTTGGCAAGATAATATTTAGAAATTATTTGGTGCCTTGAAAATTTGCAGAGGTAAAGAATAATAAATTGAAATATAGTTTACATTCAGATATTTACATATTTATAATTGTAAAGAATTTTGAAAAGAAGAGAAAACGAATAAGAGAACTACCAAGAACAAATTTTGTCAAGTTTATCGTAAATTTCAAACCAAAGGGCTAATAAAAAGCAAACACAAACCTCCCCAACTCAAGAGAAAATGACGTTAATGTTGGAAAAGTCGTCTCTCTGGAAGACATTACAACTAACTGTAAATTAAAATAATAATAATAATACACCCTGTACAAAAGAAACAGACACACACAAAAAAATTAATCCAAAAACGATACGAAAGGGACCGAATTATTTGAATATGAAGGACTTCTAGGCAACTAGAGGAGGTGTATCACGAATTGTTAGCAATGCCACCGACTTGCGTAAATTCAGAAAGAGTATTTTCAAATGTAGAAAAGTTATACTAAAATGAGTTATAGGCTACACTGTAAAAAAATTCCGAGACGTTACTGACTATTTCCATGTAACGTTTCGGGATTTCAATGGTTTTTACCCACTTCCTGGAAATATCAAGTATCATTGTCAAAAAGTTTCCTGAATTGCTACAAGTTGTCCGAATGCAGACTGTTGTAAAAAATATTTTTAGCTCTCAGTTTAAAGAATCACTGAGAGTATTTATAAGGTGTCCCGACTTCTGTTCGAATACGGCTCGTCCATGCTGACTAAACCCCCCAAAGGGAGCTAATAAGTATGGACTACGTAGCTTTGCAAGAATTGCAATCAGGTGAGATGCTTGGTTCTTATAAGCAATTCTGGCTTAGCTTTGGCCATGTCTTGATAAATCAAGAAGGTTCCAAGCTTTTATATTATCCCTACTTAAGATTACTCTGAAGTTCCAATGGCACGACTGGCTTTTAAACGGGAAGATTTCTGGATTTTTCAGGAAAGTTACTGAGTTTTAACGGAAAACGTTCCCGGATTTTGCAAGGCATGTTACTGGCATAGATTGGGCACATCAGCTGCCTATTATTTTCCAGGAACGTTTCTGAATCGTTTTTACAGTGTAAGAGACAATTTAATATGCCCTGCCTTCAATCTTCGAGTTGAACCGAAGCATTGCTTCGGTCACTCGGCTGGTCAGAGCTAATTCTATATTAGCTACTAGTTTGTTTGTCACTCTTGGCTTCCTTAAGAGTTTTTCCAACATATTATGACAATTGTTCCTACATTTTTCTTTGTTCACAACACGTTTTCATAAATGATGCAATTTTTGCACAAAATTATGAAATGGGACAACAAAACAATATGTCTTCAAGCATTTTTTAAGAAATTTCAAATACCGGTATCCCGGTATCACGTTTCAAAAATACCAAATACCAGTATTGAATTCTCGGTCCAGTATTGCAATCCCTAGTTTCAAACAATCTTAGCAAAATGCCTCGCACATATAACGGAAAAAATGGGGCACCGCCAATATGTCGCATACACAACTGTTGTGCTCAACAAGGCAATTAGGGATGTTGCTGAGCTGGGTTTGTCGATTTGGCAATTTTGTCTATGTGGCTAAAAAGCATTGGATTCTTCGAATAACTTTGGAAAATCTCAAGGTAAAAACATTTAACAACCTGGGAAGAAAACATGCCATTAGTGCCAGAGGAAAGCAAAATAATCCGAACAATTTCCGTGTGTGCTCATTCTGATATGCCTCGCTCATGAGTAGATATACGGTTCATTGCTAAAGATTATCGAGCTGGTAGAGTGACTATGCACTGTAAACACGATTCAGGAACGTTCCTGGGAAATAATGGGCAGCTGATGTGCCCAATTTCTGCCAGTAACATATCTTGCAAAATCCAGGAATGTTTTTCGTTGAAATTCAGTAACCATCCTGAAATTATCCTAGAAACTTCCTAAAATATTCAGAAATATTTCCGTTAAAAGCCAGTCGTGTCTCTGAAAAATTCGAGTAAACTTAAGAAGGTATAATATAATAGCTCGGCATCTTCCTGATTCATCAAGGAAGTTCCAAGAGCATCATTGCAAACTTGGCCAAAGCTTAGTAAGAATTGCTGGCAAGTAACGAAAATTTTACTCGCCTGCAATTCTTGCAAAGCAACGTAGTCCATACTTATTCGCTCCCTGTGGGAGCTTAGTTAGCATGGACGGACCGTGCCTGAACTGAAGCCGATGCACTTTATAAATACGTTCAGTTATTCTTTAAACTGGGAACTAAAAATATTTTCACTACGGTGAAAAGTCTGCATTCGTGCGACTTGTAGCAATTCAGGAAACTTTTTGACAATGATACTTGTTTTTTCCAGGAAGTGGATAAAAACCATTGAAATCACGAAACGTAACACGGAAATATCCAGTAACGTTTCGGAATTTTTTTACAGTGTGCGCTGGCAAAGAGAGAAAGAGTTCAAGAGAAATCTTCCAGATGAAGATTGGTTTAGGTCATTTTTTTATTGTCCCAAAGAAGAGCTCTCAGAAAGTAAATGTCAAAATATATCCCGATGAAGAGCCGAGTGGAGTAATCTTATTTGGATCATCAGTACCGGTGTAGAATCCATTTCCTTAGATGCGTCCAACAAAGGGAACTTTTAGAACCTTCCGAATGGGACGCATTTTTTGCAAACAATGATTGTTTCGGTTTTGTAATCGTGTATCTTCTTCTTCCAATACTTTTAAAACATTACATTTAGAGGATACATGCATAAAGGTTATCCAATTGGTAGGCTCTCTCTTTACCTAAACTTCTGGAAAAACGATTAAATGCTACTATCATGGAAAATTGTTTTAAAAACTGTGAATCTGTGGATTCCAGAAGCTGTTGTTCTCCCATTTATCAGTGATGATTGAAATTTGATTCGCTTAGTGTCAACTACTGACCCAATGTATTTTTTTATTTAATGAAAGCTTAATGTTTTCGTCATCATTTTAGTTATCTAATTCGTGTCACAGTATGAGATAGGAACTGCTTCCGAATTTACCAATAATGATAAGTATCCCCTACAATGAATTCCATCCAAGATATTTTAACAAAAAGAAAAATAACCTCTTAAAATGTCAACTACTGGTGACTTTACCTTAATAGTTCAACTTTTTTAAGGTGAATACTAATAGTTTAGAAGCAATTAATCGAATTCTATGGAAATGAACTTCTTATGAATGTTACACCTAAACCACAAGGTCATAATATATGTGAAAATAGTACATGCAATAGAGTAGCAAATTAAGTTGGTTTTGCAGTGATATTTGTGTATTAACGATATTTCTTTATTTGCATTGCCATTTTAATTGTTCAAGAAAAGTTAAACATTAACTGGGACTGAAAGCTGAAATTTTTTCAGGGTCATACCACAGTATTGAATGTCACGTATGACACAATTCACAGATAAAATTAGGTATATTTGTATTTTTTCCCTAAGAAAATGCAAATAAGAGAAAATAACAATGAAAAACTTTGTTATTTGTATTTTCACATTTAAAAAAATAATAATGATAAATAAAAATTAAAAAAAAAAATCTCAGATTTGAACGTGAAATGTCCAGTACGTAACTCTGAAAGTGGTGGAATGACACTCCATAAAAATAGCTCAAAATTTCACTTAAATTGAAAAAATTTAATACCCTTATAACGATAAGTAATAAAAAAGGTCATTTAAACTCAGGAAAATGTGAATTTTCTTTTTTTTTTTTTTTTTTCAGAAATGCATATTTTAAATGTGTCTACTTGATACAAGTCAGTTTGAGGAAAGTCTTCCCTACATTAAGAGTTCTATCGTTAAATAATTTTATAAACACTATTCGTAAAAATTCAAAAACATTTAAGAAATCTCACCAACATTAAGTCATGATGTAAATAGTTTGTTAAGTCCTGAGACATATTTGTTATAAATATTGCATAACTAAATTTATAAGAATAGAGAAAGGATGACAATATAAACGTACTGAAGGAATCACATTATTGTGATATGCATCGAAACTTTTCCCAGGAATAATTTCTTCCACTCATTGAATGTCCAGAAAAGTCGTTCTGACCCTTTCCGCTCCAGTGATTAAATGGTTGTTCTGCAATTTCGTTACTTCACCGAGTCATTGAGCTACTTTCGAGGGTAATTAATGGCAAGAAACGCCATATTTGATCCTTTTAACGAAATTGGATAGAATTAAAAGTTTTACCCTTAGAATAAATAGTAGAAAAAAGAGTATTTATTTCCCATTTCTGATAATGGTCAGGAATCAGAGCATAATTAAAATATGATTTTGGCTAAATAACAGTTTTCTTTTTCTTTTTTTTCTTGAGTATGCCTCTGTTTTTAATGGAAAGTAAAACTTAAAAACATGCGTATTTGTAATAACTAATAAGTATGCTGATGTTTTAAGAAAATATATCAGAAAAGTTTTTAATTTCTAAAGTTTCAGAAACGATTTTAATGAGTCATGATTAACAGCAATTAATTAAATTCAGCATATCTAATATGATTGAGCTCACCGTTTTTGAATATATAATGTCAGTAATTTTCTTTAAAAGATAAATTTAAAAAGCAAAATATATACAGTTGCAAATTTTTACTCTGACCATGTGTTTAACAGTCTCGTTTATAACACATTTTCTTTTAATATATATATTTATAAAATAAAATAGTTTAGTCGAAATAAATTTATATACGACCCATTCTGTTTCATTCCATTTTATTTAAATGTGTAGATAACACATATGTTTTTTTTTCATATAAATTTAGTCCTCACAAATAAGTGCACATTTTTTATTTGTTTTGCTTATTTATCACATATCTATCAAGAATTAACGTGTGTTTTGAATCATTAATTAAAAATTTATTTATTGCAAGCAAAATGATATGAGACTTTACTAAAATGTCTTAAAATAAGAGCAGAAATTCCCTGATTGCACTGCTTTTTTAAAGCTGTTTCTACAATATATCGTCGCTAAAAAAGAATAGGCGTATCTCACTTTTAAGCATTTTTCAGAAAAACGATTTAAAGGTTTCCAGTATGCTGTACCGTTTAAGAACCGCCGCCAGTGTGAGGGACTAACTTTTTACTATTTATTGTAGAAAATTTGTCATCTTATAAAATCGACTTTGGGCATTTCTGTAGTGGTCATAACTCTTTTTTTTTTTTTTTTTTTTTTGAGATACGCCCATTTGTCTTCTTAGCGACGATATAAATTTGAAATTAGTTTTGACAAAGAATAAATGTAACTGAAAGATTGTTTAGAAATCATAGTAAGGAAATTCAAAGTATGAAATAAGTTTTTACCAAAACCAAACCCGGTGGCACGACACCCGTGAGGATCAAGGCCTACTGTGCCCAGTTCAGCTTTCCTGACCAGGGGTTCTGGGTTGCAAGGCAGATGTTCCGGTTAGGTGCTCAGCCTAACACGGAACCCCCAGTGTTTGGTTCCCAAGAACGCTTGGTACACATTTTATCGACCCACTGAAGGATGGACGGCCGAATCAACCAATCCCAACCCTAGAATAGAACCCGGGCCTGTGCTGTGGGAACGCGAAGCGCTACCTCTAAGTCACTGGGAATCAAGACTATACCAAACCGTCAAAGTAATAACAAAGGTAAACACACCAGAAGTGGTCAGTGCTTCAGTAGTGGTCACTTTAAGGTTTATATTTTAAAAAAATAGGATTCTGGGTCTCCCAGAGGATTCAAAGTGCCTTAACGTTCAGATGAATCTATTGTGAGACCTGGAATCCTATTTTTTCAAATATAAACCTTAAGTTAGCCACTACTGAAGCGCTACTAAGCACTGGTCACTACCAGTGTGTTTACATTACACGAAACTTATGCAAAGAAAAAAATACACGGAAAAAGATAATTATGTGACCAAAATTACTATCATCTTCTTAGATAGTTGAGTGAATAATGAATATGCATCACATGGATATGAAGCGGGCAATTGTGTGAATTCCGTAACAGGAAGACCATCAGGTAAACAGGTTGTATTTGAGTATGAGTCACTGCTGTTCCACGGGGAAAAAAGTAGTTTTATGCTGTAGTCTTATCGATTCATTTAGCATCATTACTAAAAGCTACAGGTGATATCAAACTTACATAGGGCATTTATTGAAAATGACAGCAGCCTTTCGACTTGAAAAAACTCAATTCTGGAAATACAGATGCTGAGTGGGATTTAATGTCCTCATTTGGTGTTACATTTCATGTTGACGTTAACAAGTTCTAGTACACATTTTCGTATCTTAAAAGCACTCACTCTTAGTGTAATAGTTACAGGTTATATTACCCTAATAACGAGCATCTACTGCAAATGTCAGTCTTCTACTGAATGGAAAAATTTAGTTCTTGAAATACAGATGGAGGTTTAAATTGGATGCCATATGTTGGCAGCGCAATTAAAAGTTAGCGTTAACGGGCTTTAATACCAAATTTCCTCTATTAAAAGTACTGACACTTAGTGTAATAGTCACAGGAAATATAAAATTTACAGAATATTGCAAATTTCAGCCATCTACCTATTGGAAAAAACTTGATTCTTGAAATCTAGACGCAGGTTGAAATTAGATGCTATATCCTGGTGTCTCATTTACGTGTTGCCTTGACTAAGTCAACAAGTTCTAATACACACTGCCATCTACTAAAAGTACTGACACTTAGTGCAATAGTACTAGGTCATATCGAACTGACGAAGAGTCAATTCTGCAAATGCGAGCCTTCTACCGATTAGAAAAATCTCAGTTCTTGAAATCCAGATACATCTTGTAATTGGATGCCATCTATTGGTGTCTCAATTACATATTTGCGTTAACAGGAGCTAATAAACTACTTTGTCCACTATACGACTAAAAATTCGTACACTTAATGTGTAACATGTAACACACAGCTCAAGAAGCCAGTTTACTGAAAATGCCAGCTACTTACCGAATATACATATCTCAATTTAGAACCAGTAATTTTACAAGAGTTATTTGGAAATTCGTAAATTTCTCTGCAATGTGTAAAAATAATTGTGAGCATGATACGTAATTACACTCCCTGCGCAACAAGCAACAATCATTTAAAAAATAATAAAAATTATTGTCTACATTACATCACATGATCTACTTTATCTCATTCCGCCACATAACAAAACGTATCAAACACATAAAAACTTTATACTTCTATCGCCGAATTCAGGAACTCAAAATTTTGTTCATTAATCAGAGAAAACTTTAAATCGGAAGTGGCGCAATTGAAGAAAAAACACCTGGTAATTTTTTCCCCGTAAGACTGCTAATTTTTATTCCTCCTCAAAAGTACCATTCTGAGATACTAACTATCGAGAAACTTTTTAAGTACAGGAAAGATGCTTTAATGATTTATTTCGCTCGCCTTTCCGTTAAATTGATACTGACTTTCTCTTTTCTGACGAAGATAAAAATGGAATCTCCAAACTTTCTGAAATGGAATTCCATTTCTAATTTAAATTTCAAGCGTGATTTAAGTTTATCGCTTTGAATTTTCTCTTTTTCTATATGCTTAGAAGCTGAAAGGTATTTTCTGACAACATATATTTTATTATATATTTTTTTCTTAAATTAACTAGGAGTCTTCCAGGGATTTTACATTCTCTAAACCTACGTATATTAACCAAATAAATTGGATTTAATTTTTATGCTTTTATTGCTATGAAATTTAACTTAACACTAGAACCGCGGATGGGGTCATTTTGACCCAAAAGCAGTTTTGTTTCCGATTTCCTCAAAAAGTTACGAACGAAATTGAAAAAAAATTCGTGACTTTTCCTAATTTTATACCAATAATAATCTGTGAAATTATGATACGTTAAATACTTACCACTTTTCTGTTTTTAATACTTATACCTAAAACCGCGGAATGGGTCATTTTGACCCTATTATAATCACAAGCACTAAAGTTGCAGTTCAACCTTTCCTAGAATAGGAAATGCTTTTTCAGTCCTCTCTCCATTTCCCAGATGAAGGCAGAACAATACTTCAAGGTCAATAAATTGTTACTGGTAACAGAAGTGCAGGAAGGGGGGGGGGGTGTCTGCAGTAGTAGTAACAAGTGTTGCAGACCCCCCCCCCCCCTAAAGTCATCGTTCCTTATGGGAAAAATGCGTCTGGTTAGTGTATTCAAGGAATGTTTTCTTTGTGATGTTTTTTGTTTTAGCCTAGAAGGGAAAGTGGGGAACTGGTGCACATCTAGTTCTTTATGACTTCACAACTGGTTGTTCGCATTGCCTTGGATAGTTTGATTGTACCAGTCTGTTCAATTTTTTGTCGCCTTGTTTACACGGAGATAAAATTGATCTGAAGTGAAAATGGCTGGAAGAAATAGGCGTAAATTAATAGTTAGCGAGGCCCTCGAATATATGCGACAGTTAGCGGAAAATGAATCCGAAAACGATAATGATGATGAAATTGTTTTCAGCGATGCTGAATATGTGCCCCCAGATGAGGAAAATATTTCCTCGGATGAAGATACCGTATCTAATTTTTCTGGACAATGTACTAGCAGAAAAACTAATTATGGGTGGAAAAGACAATATGTACATAAACGAAAAAAGTTGTCAAATTCAAATCCAGATGAAATAAAATCTGGAACTTTTGTTACAAATGGCGAGGCCCTCGAATATATGCAACAATTTTCGGAAAATGAATCTGAAAACGATAATGATAATGAAGTTGTTTTCAGCGATGATGAATATGTGCCCCCAGATGAAGAAAATATTTCCTCGAATGAAGATACCGTATCCAATTTTTCTGGACAATGTAATAGCAGATAAACTATTTCTGGGAGGAAATATACACTACAAAGTGAAATGAATAAATGATTAAAGTTAATCGGAGAGAATTTTATATCTTACTATTATATTGTATAATCTTAGTATTACTATTGTTCATCAAAAATATTTTTTTTACCTCTTTCTAAACATCAAAGAACCCATTTTAAGCTTTGGGTCAAATTGACCCCTGCCCGCGGTTTAAGGTATACGGAAATTTCCGCGGTTCTAGTGTTAAGCGATTTAATTAGATTCCAGAGATATTAATGTACTTATGATATGTATCACATGTTTCTAAGTTGCGAGCTCTGGATTTAATTTTACGTAGTTGAGAATAAAAACAGCTAAACATTAAAAGAGTGAGCTTAAATGACTTTTCTGTCTTATACGTCTGTAGCTCTGGGTTCTAGTAAAAAACAATTTTGTTCACACAATGATCTCTATGGTATAGTTGGGTATAAAAACAATTTCAAACACGGAAAGAATGAGCTTAAATGACCTATTTTTGTGTTTTATAAGTCTGTTGTTCTGGTAGAGAGCAACTTTATTAGTACAACGATCTGTATGATGAGGTTGGATATAACGACTAATTCAAACAAGGAAAGAATGAGCTTAAATGACCTATTTTTGTGTTTTATAAGTCTGTTGTTCTGGTATAGAGCAACTTTATTAGTACAATGATCTGTATGAGGACGTTGGATATAACGACTAATTCAAACACGAAAAGAATGAGCTTAAATGACCTATTTTTGTGTCTTATAAGTATTTAGTTCTTGTAGAGAGCAATTTTTATTAAAACTAAGATATTTATGATATAGTTAGTTGTAAAAACAAATTAAAATACTAAACGAATTGGCTTAAATTGCTTTTTGTGTATTATAAAAGTACTGCTGAGGTAGAGAGAGCAACATTTTTAACACATTATAGTTGGTAATTAAAACAAATTCAACCACGGAAAATAATCAGCTTAAAGAACTTCTTGGGGTCATAAGTGTGTAGTAACACAATGATCTGTGCGTGTGTAACATTAAATATTAGAACTTTTAGACAGAATTTCTTTTATTGAAGGTGACATTACCTTCAGACAGGTAGGAAAAATTAAATTTTGCTCTCGAGTGAAATTTTAGAAACAAATGGCGGCTCAACTCCTGAAATGTAAGTAAACGCGTTGGGTAAAAATCTACAAATTATTACCCTAATTTCGAGATTAAGCAGATACTGACAGCTCGGCTACGACATCCAAAAACTGCAGTTTCGTCTTTAAACCAAGCTGCCGGTTTCAACTTGTTACAAGTATTGTTGTTTACGAATTGCAGTAAAGAGAGACGAGATGCGGAGCACATTTAAAGTTAGAGAGGACACAAGCACAAAATTATGGTTTTGAGTACAAGGAGGCGAACCCCAAAAAAGTTTTAAAGGTTCAGAAGACTTAATTCTAAGCTATTATAAAGTAATTGCATAAAAAGCCTGTTTATTATCATCTACCCCCTTCGTGCTAAAATGATTCCCTATTTATTGTTATTTGTATTAATATCACATAAATGCAATCGCACTTCATCTTCACTTACGCTCAATCGCGCTAAAAATTCATAACAGAGTTTATTCAAACTTTCCTTTATTTGGCTAATCTTGTCTCTTTGTTCCTGCAATAAAACTAACCACCACACCCAGGCATTAAAAATGTTAGCTAGTCTATGAAAGGTATCTTTTATAGATTAAATACTTATAAACAAACATTGTAAATTAGAAGTACAAGTGAAAAACATTAACGTAAGATCTCTTTAAATACACACTGCACAGAACAAGACCTAGATTACAGATTTTGTTTTCAATTTTTTTTTTCAGCTTTATATGCATTTTTTGAACTCCTGTTTTATATTTGTTACTAATACGTAAGAATTTTTCGAGAATCATTAATAGTACATAAACTATAAATTCAGTATTATACTTAACATTCTTTCCAGTAATTACCTTTTCAAAGCAAAGCCATCCTTTCCTTATGTTCGAACTTGGCAGAAAAACAGGACACTATACATCTTTTCAAGAATGCTTAGATCCTACATTCCGTCCGAGCTGTGAAACACACCTTTGGACATCAGTTAAATTAACTGCTTTGGGTCTAACGTTAATCTTCATAGAATTATACTACTAATTAGTTCGGTATTTCACCTCTTTTTTTAAGAAATTCAATATAGAAACCTATTTGTGAGTCTAACTTACTGTGTAATTTGTGAAATTTTTAATCTATTAAAACTAGAAAATAACCCACCATGGTAAGACGGGGGTTAATTGCCTTTTTATCAGAAACTAGAGCCCGTTTCGACCTTGTTTAAGTAAAAATAACTATCAATCTTAAACAAATGTTTGGCAGGTAAAGGAATTCATACAGATGTTGCACAGCGTTGTTGGCAAAATCTATAGCCCTCTCGCACATCCATGTATTTTTTTTTACAAAGAGTCTTGGTTTCAGAATAAACATTAAGTATCAAATTATGTAGAGAGATTTTCTTCACTCATCTAATTTGATAACAGGTAACAGGTTAACAATCTTTTCCAGTTATTTTCCTGGGTATTCCTTTTCTAGGAATTATCAAGGTTACTTGTCACAAAAGACTCTAGTCACGATTTAATCTCTCCAGTAACCATAAGACCATCTCCTAATCGGTCTTTTACAGTTCTACTTACACTGTAAAAAAATTCCGAAACGTCACAGGTTATTTCCGTGGAACGACTCGGGATTTCACACGTTTTCACCTATTTCCCCGTAAAAACAAGTATCATCACAAAAAAGTTTCCTGAATCGCTACAAATTGCACGCGTGCAGACTTTTCATTGTTGTGGAAAATATTTTTAGCAACCAGTTTAAAGATTGAATGAGCGTGTTTATTAAGTGTATCGGCCTAAGGTTGCTTACGGCTTGTCCAGATTGACTAAGCTCACAATGAGAGTGAAAATGTCATTGGATAGCTGAAGTCTTTGCAAGGCAGGAGTTGCAGACCAGAGATATGCTTGGTTCCTTCTTGCATGGCTTTGGTCGTGGGCGCTCTGTTTTTTATGGAGCCTTCTTGGTAAATTAGGAAGGTTCTAATCAATTACACTAAACCTACTTAATTTTTCTAGAAGGTTCTAGAGATATGACTGGATTTAAGAGGGCAGATTTCGTACTTCTTCATAAAGTTTCAAGCTTAATTTCAGAAAGGTTACTGACTTTTAGCGGAATGCGTTCCTCGTTTTTTCAAGATATGTCACTGAAATAAATTGGGCACATCAGCTGCCTAGTATTTTTCAGGAACGTTTCTGAATCGTTTTTACAGTGTAAGATACAGAGGTTGTAAAGGGCTCCTACTAGAAGGAGACGACTTTAATCAGGCTTGTAATATATCTGCACGTGTATTCCTCTTGGGTACCAAGAGCTTGATTCCGTCAAATACAAAGGTGACGTCTCTAATAATTTTGTCCGACCCTTTTTGGCCTTTTAGGGTTCTATCTACGCTTCCTATAGTTGAACGGTGGCTCATCGAACGTTAGTCCTACTTTATGAGACATCCTATTGAAGACGTTCTCCCAATTGCCCGTTTTTTCTGGTCCAACCTACGGAGTCTTTCTGGGGAAGATATTCAAACTAATTTAAATGCGGAACTGTCAATTTTCCATTTTTAAATAAAATCCCGGCAGTTTCGTAAAAAAAAAAAAAATTAAAATAAATTAAAAAAAATCACAAAAACTTGTTGATCGATTTTTGGCTAGCGTTGAATTTATGAAGTTTTCCGGTTGCACTTGGTATGCCGATAAACATTAATTTGCGTTCCTTGTTTGAATGTCCTAATCATGTTTTAATCAAATTGTTTTCTTTGATTCTCTGAGTCCTGGTAAAAAAAAGTTCCCTACTGAATGTCCGCTACACTGACAAATTTTGATTTCAATTTAAATTTAGACTTTGGTTTATATCGTTTGTCATAGGAAAACATTAATATAATATGACGCACTCCTTATAATATGTAGTCGCATATATCTTTTTTAAATGCTTGCAGTAAAGCATCTAAAAATTGAAATAAAAGTAAAATTAGTTACAAACAATTTTCTGAGTTTGAGAGTGGAATCAGAAAATTGCGTGTATCAAATAAGGTGAATTTCTAAGGTTTGTCGTTCTCTATAAGACAGAGTTCTACACAGGCAGCACTGTAAAAACGATTCAGAAACGTTCCTGGAAAACAATAGGCAGTTGATGTGTCTAATTTCAACCAGTAACATATCTTACAAAAACCAGGAACGTATTCCGCTAAAATTCAGTAACCTTCCTGAAAAATCCAGAAATCTTCCCGATTAAAGCCAGTCGAGTTTGTCCAAGTTCAGAGTAATCTTAGGTAAGAATTATATAACTGCTTGGCACCTTCCTAATTTATCAAGAGAGTTCCAAAAGCAGTATTGCAAACATGGCCAAAGATAAGCAAGAAATGCAATTGAGTATCGAGCAACTCACTTGATTGCAATTCTTGCAAATCTACGAAACGTCAGTAACCTTTCTGAAATATTGGGAAATCTTCACTGGTAAGCCAGCCGTGAACCTTCTAGATATATTAAATAGGTTTAATTTATTCGATTAGATCCGTCCTGATTTACCAAGAAAGCTCTAGAAATATTAGAGCAACCATCGAACGAAAATTGCAAGCAAGAACCAATCATATTTCTTGCCTGCAATTCCTGCCTCGCAACGCTGCGGCTATCCAGTGAATTGTTTTCTCCCATTGGGAACTTAGTCAATCCGGACAGGCAGTAGCCAAACCAAAGCCGATATATTTCATAAACAAGCTCAGTCAATCTTTAAACTGGAATAAAATAATATTTTTCACACCAGTGAAAACTCTGCATTCGTGCAACTTTTAGCAATTCGGGAAACTTCTTTGAGAAGTTACTTGATTTTGTGGGGAAATAGGGGAAAACCTATGAATTCCCGAAAAGTTCCAGGGAAATAACCAGTAACGTTTCGGAATTTATTTTACAGTGAACTTGATAGATTGACAGGACCTTTAACTGTCAAAGGACTTTGGAAATATGTTGGACCCCAAAAATTTTCTGAATGATTTTTTAAGTGACAAATTTCTGGTAGGCTAGTAGGATGAATGTTGTACATTCTACTAACATGTGATTCTTTTCCAATCCCAGGATGCCTTTCAACCCCTTGTTCTCGTTTTCTTCGGAAAACTTGCTTTTTTCACGTACCTCTATTTTTTTTCCCGCAATTCCTTTCTGACAGGGTATTTTTGAGCGGCATTATTTCATTATATCGTGTTTAAATGCTTAAATATTGTCATCATGAAGAATATGCCTCCAAATAATTTTTATTGATTTTTACCTATTTGTCAATTTTTTTTCTATCGAATATCCTTTGTTGTTTTAAATCTTAACTTCGACTGTACAATAAATATGCGCAATTACTCTTTGAGTTGAGAATTTTCTAAACTAAATGTACATAAGTGAATTCATTAACAGATGTTTCTCATTTCGATTTGATAGTATGAATAGAAATCTTAAAGGATAGCCCGAAATGCTTGCAACACTGCAACTCATAGAAACACGAATTATTATCTTCCATCTACATTATTTGATTTCAAAAACTAATTTTCCCACCAACGCATCTCAGTTATAATAATTTTTTTAAATACATTTTAAAGCATATACATTCCGTGAATCTTAATGGTTTGCTATGTCCAAGTTTTATAAAATGTTTTATACCTATATCCTTTGCGGCATTAAATACACGTAAAGCTTTTGGCAGTTTTTATGCCGATGCCGAGAGTTTTTTTTTTTTTTTTTCTTTTTTTTCACGTCGTTCCACTCTTCGACATTCAGTTCGAAAATAACCTTCATTTTGTTACTACAAGTGTGGGACAGTCGGTGTTTGTTTTTAGGTATAGAAGAATAAAAAAGTACGAAACATAAATTGGTGGTGAATACAAACCTTTTATTTAAAAAAAAAAATAGTATAACTACATTTATGCATAATTTATAGCCTATGACTCAGTAAGAATGCATCTTTCATATAGTGAAAGAATTTTTCAAATAGTTGCAATGGTTCCGGAAATTACCTCGAACATATAAACATACAAAACTCCGCTCTCTCTCTCTCCCTTACTTATAATATTGGTATAGATTAGCCTTCAAATTTGACGTGTTCCAGTAAATATTGTACCCCCAAAGCCAAAATAAGGTAAGTCACATTTTCACTACTTTTCAAGAAAGAATAAAAACGCTTGTTTTCTACCTACGAAAGTTGGGACTCGCGCTCTTACAAAACTAATCAATAAAAATAAAAAATTTTTTACAAAGGTACGTTTTTATGACGTAATGCAGAATTGGTTAATTCATACAGTCAGGTCACCGAATAGGTGGAAAGGCTAACATCCGGTTTACAGGTTGAAATGGACGTATCTATTAGTTTTCAGTGATACTACATTTTTTAAATGGAGTAACCGGAATCTTAAGTATTCCA
This sequence comes from Uloborus diversus, assembly GCF_026930045.1. Taxonomy (NCBI): domain Eukaryota; kingdom Metazoa; phylum Arthropoda; class Arachnida; order Araneae; family Uloboridae; genus Uloborus; species Uloborus diversus. Next base: position 109,412,611 of record NC_072738.1, on the reverse strand, counting down.
TTAATGAAAAAATGGCCTTACAATTTTTCTAAAATGGGCAATGAAATAATGCCATCACATTAATAACCTATGGTTTTGTAATAGGGAAGGGATTGTCGGGCATAAGTACATCCATTTTATCGTGAGTTCATTGTTGGAGACGTCAGAGCGTTACTCCATCACTTATTTGGCTGTTAAATATATGTAAGGATATTCCTATTTATGAATGCTCTGTTACGGTTCATTTTTCCCTAAGTAGTTTATGAACACTGTACACACTCATATTATGCACATCGTTTGACTTTGCGCACTCTTGGCAAAATCAAATTCCTGTTCTATCGAAGAAATCCCAGGTGCCTCCATCTGGTGGGGAAACTAGGCGACAAAATGCTAATGATAAGTGCATCCACCGGAGTGGCGCCACTAGAAAGAACAAATACTTCATTGGGGAGTCGCAGATGTCTACAAAAGGTAAAGCCTCTAACACAGTTCCAATCGAAAAAAAAAGCATGTTCGAAAATGCGTACTATCTCAAAAATGGTGCAAATTATGCCCAAGACTTTTAAACTCATTAAAGCTATTTTATCATTACCACCAACTAATCATATTTTGAATTTTAGTCAATAAACAGAATGAGTCTAGTTTATTTTTATCAGTTAATTTGAACTATTGAATGTGTAAACTGATATATTTGCGTCAATGGTTCAAAAGAAATCTTCTAATTGCAAACAAAGAACAGTTATCGAATCAGTATTTCATTTATACGTGTTTTGAGGCATAACTGTTCTTCATGATCAAAACGATTTTTCAAAAGCTAATTTTTTCATCCATTCATTTGTCCACTCTGTTGCACTAATTAAGTCAAAATATTTAGAAATCCTTCAGACATTTTCATGTACACGCAATTGATACTTAATTATACATAAATAAATTAAAAATCAATGAATTTAATTGATTCTGCATTGAAGAAGTGATACAGTTCGAAATTTAACAGTATCACTCCAGGATTTGTACTTCTGTCGTGAAAATAACCCATGTGTCTCTTTGTATGTACTATGTAAAGTCATTAACAATAGAACTCTAAATTTGGCATTATCCAGCTTTTACTTGGTAGATTCTGCTTGAATCTGATATAATTTTTTGAATTTCAAATCTTAAAACTCCCTAATCATACAATGGCAATAATATTATCGGAAGATATGCCTGCTGTCCATAAGATATGGATCATTTTGTAAAACCTCCCACTGTTCAACTTTCTGCTTTATTTACTTTGTCACTTTCGGCGTAAATCTACTAGACCAAAAAGATTGTTAAATCATACAAATGAACTATAATACGAAGAAAAACATTTAAAGTAATTTATTTAATAAACTATCAACCAAAAATTGTTATCATAATACATACTAGTCGACCCGTGCGGAACTCCGCACTATGCTTCGAATCGTTTCATAAGGCGTTTCGCTTTTTAAAAATTTCAAAGGAAGAACATTATGAAGAAGAACCGAAAAAAAGTAAGCGCAGAAGAGAAGGCATGTAATTTAAAGATATCAGTAACAAAACCTCGTTAAATACAACGCTGAGATAATTTGATCATCGCTCACCTTTTGGTTGTACATATTTTCAATGCAAACATAAATATCATTAAAAGTGGCTGAGTAGTGACTCGTGAAAAAGCAATATTTGTGCATGTGAAAAAACAGGTTGTGGCAAATACAGTCCTGCCCATGTGAGCATCTGACAGGAAAAAAAAAGAAACATTAAAGAGATAATTATTGGCACGGATTCGAATTGGCGCCTTTCTGATTAACAGCCCGACACCCCAACAAACCTAGCAATTGCGCCTTCCTTCTCTAAAACTATTCATTGAAGGAATGCGTGGTAAAAAACAGCAAAAACGCTTTTTGACAAAAAAAATAAATAATAATAAGATCATGCTTCTATATTTTGTCATTAACCAGCATGATACGATTTAAAATTATTCGTAAAGCATGGAATTTGATTAAAGAATGACGAAGATCTCACGTAGCGATTGAAATAAGCATTCTAGAGAAGTATGTAATAATTTAGATTGAAAATAAGTGTTTTTATCTTTGAATATTGAACTATTTCACATAAAAGATTGCTTTAACCGTTACGGCTTAAATATCCGCACATGTTTCTCTTTTAATCGAACACTTAAAATTCAAATCCAAAACCAGTTGAACTGAATACAAAGTGTAATTTTTCGAACGTAGACAAAATGTTTTTTTTTCAGCAGAAAGCAGAGGAGTAGAAAATGATTTCCTGCTAATGAAGTTGATAATAATTTTAATTCTTTATATCGTATTCGCGCGAATAAAAAATTAAAGGTTTAGTGGGTGAAAGTCGTAGTTTCAATTTGGCGTAGTATTTTTTCATTTGTACAAAAGGTGGAACACTGCTATTAGAAAAGTCTACATTTCAGCATACAATCAAAATGTTTTTCTCCACAAAAAGGATTCCCTTGAAGTAAACCTAATACTTTTTTTTAAGCTTACATTATGTTTAGTGGTCTGGACAGAGTCAGAGCTTTAAAAAAGAGGAAGGACACCCTTCGATTAACAGTAAACTTATCTGAATGATAACTGTAGCCTGCATAAAGGAGTCGAAACACCAAGTAGCATTTCCACTGCATTTATTTTATTACGTGTGTATGTTATGAGTACATGTAATGCGTAATACTAATGTAAATTTGATATTATGTCGGACAGCCCAAGCTTGCCCGAAGTTCAGATAGTTTATAGCCGAACGCTCTACCAAAAAAAACTTATCATTTTAACCAATCAACTAATTCCAGTGCTTTTAAGCTTTATTAAAATATGAACACACACACAGGCTTTTTTTTTTTTTTTGCCGAAAGCGACGTAAAAAATTGGAAAACTGTATTAGAACTTTGCTTAGAAAAAAAATGCTTAAGAACTACAGGCTGCATGAAGGTTTTGAAACAGCAAGGCGTTTCCGAAAACTTGTTTTTTCGACCGTAAATATATTTTTCGTCATTAGCCAGCCTGATAAGTTTTAAAATGAGAGAGGAATAATATATAAGATAAAATATTGAAGAGAATTTTTTTTATTTTTGAAATTTTTTACAATTTCTTATCGCAGGTCGCTTGAACCGTTATGACTTAGATGGCAGCACGTGTTCATCATTTAACAGCACGGTTAAAATACAAAAGAAATTGAACTATGCTCTTTTTTAAGCGTCGCTTTTCGAATGTAGTAAAAATGTGATAAGCTATTTGTTTTTTTTGCAAAAAGAAGAAAAAATTTATATTTTACCCTTCAAATTGAGGTAGTATTTTTTTATTTGCACAAAGAGTCAGAAACTCATTAGAAGAATATATATTTCAATATAAGATTTATTATTTTTTTCTGAACAAAAAACAATTCTATTGTAGTCTGAAATCTTAAACCTGTTACATATATTTTCGCTTACATTATGCTTTAATTTTCTTACCAGAGCCAAAGCTTTAAAAAAAAAAAAAAAAAAAAAAAAAAAACTTACATTTCAGAAGTAATTTATCACAAGATCACATCAAGTTTTCATAACAGCAAGTAGCGTTTCTTTCTCATTTATTCTATTCCCCCCTATTTGTTATTGACTTAATTAAGTGTTCATGCAATGCGCGATATTTCTCTAATTTTTTGATGCAGATTTTCCGGACATGGGCCCGAAAGCTCATTCTCCTGGTTACGAGGAGAACGCTCTGCCGATTAAGCTAATCAGCTCTGTCGGTCATAGTGCAAGTTAAAGTTATGAATTTAACCGAAAACCTCATTCTGGTTCTTTAAAACAGGTTTTTCGGCTGAAAAAAACAATTTTTAGACCGTGGGTCTATTTTTCGTCAGTAGCCAGCACCATAAGCTTTAAAATAAAGTGTAAATCAAAGAAATCGATCAAGAATTGAGGAAAATCTGGCGTAGAAACCAAAAACAGGCTACAGAAGTAATATTTAAGGATAGGGCATCTAGCATTAGCTATCGAGATATATGACTCCACATTTACTAAGTAAAATCCACAAAGAAAGTCAATTTGTACCCTTCAAATTCTTGCCAGATTTGTTTCAGCTTACGAAAATAATAGAAATCCTTTCATGTACTACAAATCTCAAGAAACTTTTCGAACACTCATCCCCTTCTTAAAAGTTTTTATTGCACTTCTTTGAAAACTTTTCAAGACTCTTAACTTGGTTCTGATTAATTTTTTTCTGAATTAAAGCGTTCCAAACATGTTTCCAATATGTACTGGAATTTGCAGTTATAATGTGGTAATAGCTGTGCATTACAACATAATATTTATAGCAGGAATTTAGCAAGTAAAATTTTAATGGAACTCTCAGCCTGGAAAATAATATTTTTATTTAAATGTAACATTTAACGTAATGTCTCCTCGATTTTTAGAAGTCGTTGATTACCTTTTTTTTTATCATTTCACCTTGAGTTATTCTGAAACAAAGCAGTTGGAATTTAATTAACATTGTGATTTTAATGAAACAAATAAATTGTGGTTAGATAAAAGTTCTTTTATTATCTACCTATTAGAATCAAAACATATTAGCAGAATCTGTAAGAATTCTGACGTTATTAGATATTTTTCATTCATCGATTCTTCAGTTTTCGTTTTTCTGAAAATGTAACATGAATACTTAGCTTTAAAATTATAATTTGCATTTCACTTAAATTGACAGAATATGTTACATATTTTTGACATTTTGACGGCCACTTGCGACAGGAATTTAATGAGTTCAGATGCTTAGAATTTCCTAAAATAAGCAAGACGTTTAATTACTAGCGAAAGACATACCAGGAAGAAATTAATCAGAGTTGCGTTTCTTGAAATTTAATCTCGAGGCATTGTTAAGGCATTAATTTAAGTAGATTTTAAAGCTACGTTTTATAACAGAAAAAAAAAATACGACAGCAAGTCAGATATTGAAACATAAAGATGAATGACGTTGGTTTGTCAGCGCAATCTGCGCTGTATAAGAGTCTAATTAGAAAGACAAAAACGGAATTCAAGTTGAAAATATGAACGTTTATACAATTTTTACAATCCTTTTAGGCTAATAAATTATTTTACAGAATTTTGTCTATAGAAGAATTACGATTTTTTATTTATTTATTTTTATTTTTATATATTTTTTAATTTTTTAAGGAGAGTGGGTACCCTGAAACCGTAAATATTAATAGTGCATCACTGTAAAAAAATTCAGAAACATTCCTGGAAAACAATGGGTAGCTAATGTGCCCAATTTATGCAAGTAACATATCTTGTAATAAACAGGAATGTTTTCCACTAATATTCAGTAACCTTTCTGAAATTATCCGCCGACCGAATAATTCAGTTAACTCCCTCGTTAAAACCAGTCGTGAGTCTGGAACTTTCAATGAAAACTTAGATAGGTTTAATATAAACACTTGCCGCCTTCTTGATTTGCCAAGAAAGCTCCAAATCAATATGGCAATCATGACCAAATCTAAGACAGAATTACAAGCAAGAACCATGAATCTAACCTACCTGCACTTCTCTCAAAGCTACGGAATCCAGAGATTTATTCGATCTGATTGGGAACTTAGACAATCAGGCCGGCTATAATCGAACTAAAGCCGATACATCTATTAAATACGCTCAGTTATTCTTTAAACTGGTAGCTGAAAATATTTTTTACAAGAGTAAGAAGTCTGCCTTCCTACTATTTGTAGCAATTCAGGAAATATTTTGACAAAGATACTTGATTTTCTTAGGAAGTGGATGAAAACCTGAGAAACTTCGAAACGTTCCAAGGAAATAATCAGTAACGTTTCAGTTTTTTCTTTTTTTGCAGTGAGAAATAAATTAAAATGTACGAACAATTTTACTTTCAAACTGGATCTTCTCCAAACATCAATTTTGTAAACTCATGTTATTTTTTCTAGAAAACGAATTTGCATATTATTCTTTTATTTTCCCCGCAGTTTATCAAAATGTTCAAAATTATACTGAAGTGAAATTTTTGCTTTAGGCTTTTTTTCTAAACAGCTGTTTCTATAGTCAACAACGATCTTTTATCTCCATTTAAAAATTTGCTATTGGAAAATATTTAATAAGGTAAGAAAAAAAAACATAATTTCTTTAAAAATTCACTTCTGTACCCTCTTAAATATAACGTGAGAACATTGTGAAATTTGTGAGTTTCTGTCATTAAAAATTTTTTTAGAAAAAAAAAATACCGAAAGTTTGGCAATTTTAGCTTACGCGTATATTGCCGTGCTAAGCACAAAAGTCGTCCTTGTTTTTCTTCTATTTTTTGAATCAAAATTGGAGAACGGTTACCAAGTGGTTCTTTGTCACGTATTTTCTTTACTAATAATAAAGCTGAAATCTCTCTATCTGCCAGGATCTCTGTGATGCGCAGGCGCCTAGCCCGTTCTGCCGATTTTCATGAAATTTGGCAAAGAATATTTTATAGCATGGGTGGTGTGCACCTCGAGGCGATTTTTCGAAAATTCAATATTTTTCTTTTTATATTCCAAATTTTAAGAAAATTTCCCGAGGAAATTATCACAACGTGGACGAATGGAATTATCATAACGTGGAACCGCAACATGGGCAAGAAAATGAATATAGTCGATTGGCGAGAAATTCATCATCCATTATTTGTTAATATACAGGCGAACCAAATGACTTTTTCATTTTCTACTACGGGCAAAGCCGTACGGGTACAACTAGTACCTAAATACAATGTTCTATGGTCATTTGTCAATGGAAAAAATATATTTTTTTTCATTCTAAAAAAGTTGCATCTAATCAGATACATGAAGGAACATAACTTTAAATGGCAGTACATCACTTTGAGCTCAGCTGCAGATACGACTGCCAAATGTTTTTATTAACATTTGTAATTTGCATGTATATTTTCTCGTTTCAGTTAAACTTGGAGTTGAAGTATTTTTATGAAAATCCACGTGATCTGGAATGACGTCGTATTCGCCCTTAAATTGGCTAAATGTCGTTTTAGTTTATTCGATTGATTATGTTAGCCATTTTTGATGCTATCTTGGCACAATTTATTGTCACTCTTGAGGTGAATAATTTATCATGGAAGTTATGTTAAACCTTATCTGTATTGTATGTCTGTAATGAAACGTATTTATTTAAACATATGGTTCGTTAATATCTTGAAAGCGAATTTAATTTTGCTCGAATGCTTTGACAAAATCTTGACAAGAAAAGTTCAACAGACTTGATATTTAAGACTTTCATCTTGAAGCATAATTATTCCTTTTTTAACGACTTCTGTTGCGCTGAGAACATCAGTATACAGGGTTCCAGCTCCCCTTAATGTTAACCCGCTTAAAGGCTGACGGCAGTACTTTCAACTAATGCTTAATGTCGAACTGATTCACAGTGAAATTACGCAATGATGAGATATTTAGTCTTAGAGCTACTTGGTATTTTCTACCTTGTGAAAGGGAAATTAGTCACAGGCATTATGCTTATAATTTATGGCAGTTTGACATTTTTCTTCCAAACAAGTTTGTACACATAATGTTGATAATTGCGCCCTGTTTAAGTTTCTTTTTTTTTCGTCACGGCTTTGCCTCCGGTTAAATTTGTAGAAAATATTGAATTTTATTTGAAGTCAACATGGTTGCTGTTTACAAAATATACATACTTTAAAAAAATGATTTGTCACAGTAGCAAGAAACTTTTTTTTTATTTTTTTATTTATTTTTATTTTTTTAGAGTAGTTTGAGTTACGTGGTGTAAAATAACAATAGTGTTAGGAATGAGGTTCAGCCCCTTTCCGTAGGTAATTTTTTGAAACTAGTTATAAAGAGGCAATTTTGAGCAAGTTTGATTATGTAAGGGCTCGGTTGCTATCCCGTAGAATTTTTCCGAAATTGAAGCTCTCAAAGTGCAGTATCGTCCCTTCCTTGAAAGAAATTCTGGATTCACTGTCTACAGCGAAGAAAAAAAGTTTTTTTTTTTTTTTTTTTTTTCAAGCAGTCATTTTTACTATTTAAATGCAATGAATCACATAACGATTACAAAGAAATTTCAAATTCCATTAGGAGGGGGGTCACTACTCACATGACCCCCCCACCTTGTATCTACCACTTCATCTAATGCTCAAAATAAATTGAATTAGAAAGAAAATTCTTTTTCTTATGGTTTCGATCAAGGTTTTTTTTATACTTTTTTAAAGCAAACGTTCAAATACTGTCGCAGTTTGGGGGGAGGGGGTGTAATGACCCCCCACCCATGTATCCGCCATTGCTCTAATTCCACACCTTTTTGACCTCCCACTTTTTTGGAGCACCAGCCGCCTACGCACTGGGATCTACGGTTTTGGGTATGAAACATTTCTGGAGATGCTTGGGTGTCAATATTAACGCCTAACTGGCCTGGAATATGTCACCTAATAGGATATTACTATTGCAGATTATTTTCAAAAGCAGTGAAAAGAGGTAGTAGTTTTATTTTTTACTTGCAAAATTAATAAATAAATTTAAAAGACGATTGAAATCGTCAACATTTTATTCATGAAATGTTTTAATACAACGTGGAAGAAAACTATTGCGACAGTTTCGGAGGGGAGGGGGTCCTGACCCCCCTAGAACTCTCCCTTCTCCAAGGGATTGTAAACTAAATGCGCAATAAGAAGTATGTATAACCATAGACTAATAATAAGAGTAGACCGAGCTTCCCCAGACTTGCTGATGAAAAAATTGGTTCATGGCTACATCATGTGACTGGTGGAAGGCTCCGCGAAAACTTTGGCGGCATGGTTGCCAGCTGGCAGGATTATCTATAGTTTGGCACTCGGCAAGTATTTTATGGCGTAATGTGTTTTTATTATAATTTTTTTCCCAGGTGCAGAGATGATTGAACTGTTTTTCTTTTAGTTATGCATTATTTTGACATTAGTAATTAGTTTTTGATCGCAGTTTTCAGTAACTTTAATTTCATTCGGAACTACTACATCAGCGTTGGCGTAAACGTAATGGCGTAAACGTTTTGCGTTAAAGCAAAAATGTACTAATCGGTATCTTAAATTGAAATTGTAGGTAAAAATCTTACCGTTTGCCGATTCTTTTTGGGCGCTTGCACCTTTAATTGCTTAGAGAGTTATTAAAATTGAATAAAGAAAATGCACAATACTATCTAAACGAAAAACTCACTATATTAATAAAATATTTACAACTTAAAATAACAAATTTACAAATCAGACTCCATAAAAGATCATTCTTCCGTGTTTCATCAATTCTATTTATTTTATTTCACGCTCGCGTTGATCGTCTGCTACGATCAACGCCCGCTGTTGCTAGGATATCCACCAGTCACATGGTTTGGTTTATGAGCAGCAAAAGGGTTGCCATAGCTCGGTCTACTCTTATTATAGTACAGTAAAATTAGGCCAAAAAATGGCCAAACCCAAACATCCAAAAAAAAAAAAGTGAAACCTGTTGCAAATTACTTCTTACCCTTCCAGCAAGAAGGGGTAAAAAGTCCCAGCACTTTGCGCGTCGGGTTTTGGGGGGGAGGGGGGGGAGACGAAATAATCCTCTATTTAAATAAAAATAATTTCTATTACTTAAAAAAAATTCTGAAACTCGCAGAAACCACTATATAATAGTAAAACAATAAACTCTCACATAAAAAAATTCTAATTAACAGGGGTGTACAGGCGGGGGGGGGGGGGAATGGGGGGGGGGGGTGTCCATGGAGCAGCTTTGCGTCATTGGAATTTTTAAGGCAGTTTTTTCAAGGGGTATTTCTTTCTTTATTGAGGACTTTTATTCTTGATGGGTACTCCGTCACACTTAAGGGGTGCGCCATCGCTTTGAGGGGGGGGGACCCTGAATTTACATTCCAAAATCACAGTGAGTGCACATTTGCAGTGAAGTTCACGAAAAAATTTCCCTGACTTAAACTTTTCCGAAGTACAAAATGCCTCACAATGATATGGTAATGTCAGAATGATAATTCTAAAAGATCTAAGCGAGCTCAGTAACCAAATTATTTGTGACTGGAGTTATTAAACTGTTTAGAGCGCTGGAAAAAAAATTCCTGTGCAGCATAAAAAAAGTCCAAATTGACCAAAGTTTCCCTACTTCTTGATTAACTTACTTCAACTTTTCTACAATCTTTTGCCATCACCGTAAGGGTGGGACAAACCGGAATTGCCAATAGTGAGCCGGGCAATGCTGCAATTCTGCACCCTCTAAGTCGGTGGGGGTTCTCATTTGCAAACACCAAGCTACCTCTCTTTTACGCAGCTAGTTATGTGAATTATGCTAAATATGCGGACATATACTTGCAACTCTATCTGAAACTTTTAAGTACATCATGCGATAAAAAAAATTTGATCACATCAAACATCAGCTATCCATCGATCTAACGCAGTGACAAATTCAGGTGGTCTAGAACCTGTAGTGATTCAACGATAGAACAAGTCTTGATGAGAGCAATGAGCAATACATCAATAGAATGCTAAATATTTACACCTTTTTGTCTCTCAGTTTGGAAATCTCAATCCGTTTCTAAAGCCCCAGAAGTTTCTTCCCTCTCAAGTTGGTATGGGTATTGCTCGCTGATGATAAGGTGAGTTGCGATAAGACCTTTAACGTTCGGGTAGTAACATCAAATCATATTGAAGACAAACAATTTTGTGGCATTTCTTTGTAAAGAAGGTAAGCAGTTATGTCTTTAGCTTCTGTTACGAGAGTAGTTACTATCTGTAAAGATGTGTAAGCCCAAACCATCTTTTACACCGAATGGTATGAACAGTAAAGATGGAATAACAAATTGCTAAAAACTTCTGGTACGAGTTATGCGCTGATCCTCCATCAGTATTCGATGAATCTGGTTTCAGAAGGAAAGAAATCCTGTATCGTTAAAGTACTATTATCTGAAGCAAAAGGTTCATCCAAAATCACAGAACGAACAGCTGGTGTCATATATGAGGCAGTGAGAAGCAAAGGGATGTAAGTGGACATTTTCAAGTTTTGAATAAAACGCGTTTAAAGATAAGATCCTAGGTAGACTTTCATTGATTTTTTTTTTCTAAATCATGCTGTATAGAAGCAACTACCAGGTCTACTAGGACCATTTCTTGCCCCAAGATATAGGAGAGGTTCACCAACCATTTGTACTGGTTATCTCCAAATTTTTAATTTTGCCCTTTGCTTCTCACTGCCTCATATGTAATAGAAGGAAGATACCCGCTTGAACATATTTTTGGTAATGATATGTAAGTTTCAAGGAAATATGCCAGCAATGCAGCGTGTAGGTCACTTGTAAGTATGGGAAAGCTAGTGTCATTTTTGATGAGTCTAAAGAAAGCACCACAGAAATATAAATGAAGTCCTATTACAACAGCCAAGCCGTCTGCTCTAGAAGACTTTCTGCGTCTCAAATCTTATGCTTGCTCTGAGGGATTCATTGGATATAGTGAATGTTTGAAAAGTCTGAAAGTAGACTGAAGTGCTCAATTATATGCACAAACTGTGTTAGACATAGCTGCAACAATAACGATTTTGCTGAGGATCTAGATTCCAAAAAACATCTTGATAACGAAGACTTTTTGTTACAAGCTTAGGAGAAATCATTTGAAAGCAAAAAACAGTTCAGCGTTATTTTTCTGGCCATTTAATCAAATGTGCACCATCAGAGGGGGTGGGGGGGGGGAGGATAATATTTTAGTACATAATTTCGTTTTGGGACGTGAGCTACTGTTCTTATGGGGTGGACAGTCCTGATTTATGCATTTTAGATTTGCATGAAATAATACTTCTACTTGAAATAAAAGGTGGGGGGGGGGGGAGGATTTATTTTATTTGGCAGGGGGGGGGTGTTGTAGCTTTGAGAGGAGGTGCACCATCGCTCTTGGAAAATGGACACACTTGATTTCTAACAATTTTCTTAGCATAAAATAATGTTTCCATATGAAATGTATGGAGGGGGGTTCGGGGGTACTGCTTCGCTTTACTGGGATAGGGGGGCTCTGTAGCATTTGTGGGTTTTGTCATCCCTCTTGGGGGTCAAACACCTTTAATTTTATGCTTTTAAATTTAGTATAACATAATATTCTCACTTTAAATTTATTCTAAAAATTCTGAAAAAATACTCAAAACTGCAATTTTTAGATGCCCCCCATTCCAAAACCCGACGCACAATGGGGTGGGACTTTTTACCTGTTCTTATTGGGAGGGTAATAAACAATTTGCACCAGGTTTAGCTTTTTTTTTTTTGGATGTTTGGGTCCGACCCCTATTTTTACTGTACTATTATTAGTCTATGTGTTATAACTCAATCGTCCTTTCCTTAAAAAAATTCTGGATCAGCTCTGGACAGTGAAAGACATAGTTATAATTTCGATTCATTTGACAATTGCTTTGTAATTTTTCGCCGCTAGTACGGTAGGGAAAATGCATCATTCAAATGTAGTCAGGAAAAATTCAAACTTATGACCTGAAGTCGTTTTTCACCGACGTACAGGAAAAAAAAGAAAAATATTATTTTAGTTTATCTTCTACTCCATAGATGGCGGTATAAACACAAAGGATACCTTGATTATGCTTTGTATTCAGCGATAAGTTGTTTTTATGATCTCCCCCCACCTTTTTGCACTTCTTACTTTCTTTTTTAACCTAATAATTCTTCTAAAGGAATTCATATTGTTTCGGAATAGTTTGTTATCCGTAATCTCTTAGAGCACAAGGGTAAAAGCCATATGAATATGTCACGTAAAATAGATTTGCATTTAATGAATATCGTAGAAAGAAGAAAAAAATAGTTCATATAGAGCTTTATTTTAATCTAACTCCTTGAAACAATAATTAATTTTAGTTTTACAATTTGCATTGTTATTAACGCCTTACAATTATGCATTTCACGAAATTTGAAGGATTTATTGCCTTAAAATATGATAAAAAATCTTAAAAGTATTGCAAAATATAGTTCATTTTTACAAATCAACGCATCGGTTAATTTAAAAAAAAAAAATCTAGAAAAAGTAGATAAGTAAATTTTAGGAATAAATACAGTGCTGGCCAAATTATTAGACTAAGACTGTTTTAAAAGCAAATTCTTTATTGATTACATAACTATAGACACATTAACAAACAGTGAAATAATTATCTAATATTTAATATGCATTCCCTTGTTCTTGATGAGCATTTTAAGTCCTTTTGGCATACTTTTCACAAGGGTTACACCATTTCTTAACATTTTAAAAAAGGAGGTAAAAAATTGTTTATACTCACTATTATATATACTCACATACACATACTCACTAATTACCTAAAACTAACTTTAAATATAACAGAACGCACTAATAAAAAGAAGTAGTGAACTGGTTAAGCTGATTGAGGTTATGTTCCTGCTAAATAGAAAAACAAAGAACATAAAAAAAGCAGACAGTGCTGGGACCTGCAAACATTAAATTATGCTAAAATAACGTAATAATCAGTGTACAGTATGTACTGTACTTTTAACAGTAAAATAAATAGTATTTTAGTACAAATAGTGTACAAAAGACAAAACAAAAGAATTTTAGTCTAATACATTGGCCAGCACTGTACGTTGTGCATTTATCGAGAGAAAAAAAAAACTGTGTCCAAGCAATTGGCTAAACTTTTTAATGTATGAGTTCTTTTTCATGAAAGGTTAGAGGGAAATAATTCTTCAGAGGATTTTTTTATAGTTTATGTCACATTACTTTTTAAAAGAATATAATTTTGCAAAGTATTGAAAAAGATTTAAATCATGACGTTTTTACTCGTTTTGCCCTTTTCAGTTCCTTTTAGGAAGAGAAAATGCTGAGAAGTGGAAATTTTAAGAGGGACTAAAGCAAAAAGAGAATACTATTAGGCTTAAGGATAGTAGATTTTCCTGTTTTCCTTCCTTAACGACGACATCTAAAATCCAGCAAAAGATTTTAAAGTACCTCGAATCTGAGGATCGACTAAAGTGCCTTTAACTCTTGAATAAAAAGTTCAAATTGATTTTTTTTTTTTTTTTTTTGGAAAATAGCAACATATATTGGAGAAGAATTTCATTTCATATGCTGTTTCTTAATTTAATTCAGAGATAATGAGGTCAGGTGTTAAGAAATAATTAAAATTCCTGTAAAGAAAAGAAAAGTTAATTAGTCGTTAAGTTTAAAAAGCTGGACAAGTCTGGATGTGGAGGCGTTTGACCAAATTTATCAGTTGCTTACATTAAGTAACTTCTTTAAAGATTTAAAAATTGAAATATCAAAAGAAGGTTCAATAAAGCGTTTTGTTGAGATGGCAAACATTACATAATACAAAAAATACAAGATACAGTTTGAATTCTACAAATTTCTTTCTGAAGCCTTTATCAATGCGATAAAAACTCGGGTGATGTTTTAGGAATTTTTTGAATAAAAACTAATATCCAGTCTTCTGAAGAAAAAAAAACGTCAGAATATAGTAAAGTTTAATAAAATATTTGTTACTATTATCATATCTTCCAAAAATCTTGCATCAAAGACTTGGTTTAATCATTCTTGTCAAGAGAACTATACGTTTTGAAAGTCGAATCAAAAGGAAGATGAATCAATCAAAACAAGCTTTATGAATCTATTAATAAATCATTGTTAGAAAAAATAATAATAATAACCAAATTTATAAATCTCTGAATTTATTGCCCCAAGCAATTAGTTGAAAACTAGTGTGATTTCTGACAAACTGGACCAAATCATCCACGAAATCTGAACGTTGATAGATACTGTTATATAATATAGTACCTTCTAGATTCACCTTAATTATCCTTTTCACATGTTTCAATAAAATTTGAAACAAACAGATTGAGAGGAAATCTCTTGCCTCACGCTCTTTCTTATTTCAACATAGACGTGTTTTGGTGTTTCTGAATTGCTACAAGTCGCACGAGTGCAGACTTTTCACTTTTCAAAAATAGTTTTAGTTCCCAGTGTAAAAATTAACTGAGAGTTTTTATAAAGTGCATCGACTTTGCTGCCCGTCCAGTCTGATGAGGCGTCCAAAAGGCGCAATTTAGTCTATGAAATGCGTAGCTTTTTAAGAATTGCAGGCGAGTAAAATTCCTGGTTTTTACTTGCAATTCTGTCTTAGCTTTGGCCATGTTTGCAATCTGTTTTTGGAGCTTTCCTGGAAATGTACACTTTCTTTATTAATACAATGTAAAATGACAACAAAAAAAGTTGAAGTGTTTAAAGAATTTATTGTATTTACCATCCACCTAAGTTGAAAATCTACAATTTCTGACCTATTTGCCCCATCAGACCCTACACACATAAGATAAATCATGAATTCAAAAGCAGAAAAGAAGAATCAACGGTCGGGGCCCCTTCAAATTTTACGGAGTTCGTTGACTGTTCAAAAAGAATGGGCCCCGACTGTTGATCTTTCTATTCTGCTTTTGAATTTATGATTTATCTTATGTGTGTATATCAAAATATTATAAAACTATTTTATTGGAGTAGTTATTCAGTAATACTTAATAAAATTTTAAACTACTGGGCTTATATTTTTTTTTCTTTTTAGGTTTTTTTTTTTTTTTTTAGTTTTTACGCAGTCGGTTTTTTTTTAAGTTTTAATTATTTATTTATTTATTTATTTTATTTGAAGTATACGTTCTGTATATTTATTGTTATCGTACTAACCAATGCCGCCTCAATAAATAAATGAATAAATAAATGCCTGCAGTAATAAACGTAATCGTTAAAAAAAACTGCCAGGCAGTTAATTACATCTTATTCTAATCAAGACACATCAAGTAAAATAATGTTTTGCGCAAAGAAAGCAAACATGCTGTTTCTTTGTTTCAATTCTTCGCAATGAATAATGAAGCTTTTATAAGTATTATTAATCAATGTATAATTTGGTTAAAACCGAATTTGTTGTTACTTATTTGCAGTAGCATCGCTACGGGAAGCGGACCCCCCTTGTGAAGTGGGATTGTAAGTTTTTAAAAAAATATTAAACTAAAATGTATTTTTAAAACAACAAAATTGGAAAATTTCCCAGTGGGTCTCTCAGACCCGCGTCCCCCCCCCCTCGACTCTCCTCCTCCCCATATCATGGAGTGAATATTCTACTTAGGATTAGGTTCATACTGTCAAAACTGAAACCTAGTAGTGACTTTCTCTTTGACCGAAAATCTCAAAACCATTATTTTCTGCTGTGCTTGAAACCCGTTTTAAATAATTAAGGGACCATGAAGTTCATACACCCCCTTCCTTTTTAGACTTCGCATCGGTCCTGCACATAAGCGTTTAGGGCAAGTTATATTAAAAGCGTTAACAGTTTTTTTTGTTTTCTGTACATTAACCCACTTAAAATTTCGTAGCAACACAAATGTAGTGGTTTATGATTATTGTATGAATTTCATGTTTTCATAGAATATTAAAACATTTTTTTATTTAATTCATTTATTTATGTATTTATATTTTTGGCATTTTTAGGGGGGGGGGATGACACCACAAATTACCACACCGGTTGTCACCCACGACAGGTACACCACTGCTTATATGCAGGACAAATAATTTTATCCAATAGATTTAAATGCAAGCTTTTATTTGGCTTTAAAATGCAGAACGTAAAGTGAAAAAAACTGCTGACAATGAAAAAAGTATTATATCAAACAACTTTTATTTTGAAGCATGTAATAATACAGCGTAACGGTTTTCAAAATTTTGAAAAAGCATGCTTTTAACTTTTTTTTTAATTGTTAGGAAGATATTTTAAAACTCTATAAATATCAGTCATGGATACCTTTTTTGTTTTTTAAAACTAATATACGTAACTAAGAGCTTCATGCTTTCAAATTGGCCTAAATAACTAAGCTTTCTGTGCTTTGAAAGATAACGGTTTTTTTCCGTAAATTAAAACGTCATTCAAAGATAATAGGAGTATAATTTGTTTATGCTAAAAACACTTGCGAGATCTTTATGTACTTATATAACAAAACATCGATCAAATTTTTGACAAGCCTTTGAAACTCGATGCATAATTTAGTTCGAAAACTAATATCCTATTTAGACCAGCATCAGTCAAAGTTGATGGGCTGAAAGAAAAAAATCTTAGAAATTGGTTGCGTACAGCTCAATAAAAACTGTTTTTCGGAGAGTCTTGATTCATGCGGGACTGGTAAGAAAGTATAATTTTAGTTTTTTTCTTTGCTGTGTTTTGTATTTTTCACACATTGTTGTATAATTAAGTAGAAAATCATATTAGGTTTCATAATAAATAAACACTGCAACATACTTTCTGTAGAGTAACAGTAGCCACTTATCGACTTACAAGATTGATATTTAATATGCGTATTTTGTATTAAATTATTTATTCATGCATTTATTTTTTTTTTGTAATTTATATTCATATATTTATTTATTTACATTCATTTATTTATAATTATATTCATATATATTCACATACATTTATTTTAATATTTATTTATTTATTTATTTTGCGTAACCGTAATCAAAATTACGGAACAATAAAATTTCTGAAATTTTGAATTAGTTACGCATTTTTACATTCGGTTTTCTATAATTATCTCCTAACTAGTTAAAATAGTATTGTTAAAAAAGGTATTAAGTGCATTTTAGTTAAATATATATTGTATGATTGTACATTTCAGCTAAAAAATGAAACACTCTTTACGCAATTAAAATTTGACAGAGTATTTTCAAGCCTCTAGTATATAATTAGTTATGTGAGTTAATATGATTTATTTTATTTTTTTTTCAGTCACGCGATACGTTTTTTTCTCCAGTTTGAATAGCTATATAACTTTTAGAATTTCTTTTGCAATTAGTTTGAAATATGTTTTGCTTCAACTCGCTAAGTGCTTTTAATGTGGAATATATTTTTCAAATTTAAAAATAGAATATACTTTAAAAATTCAAGCTAATTTTTTAAATAAGCCCATGTAAAAAAAATGTTTAAATAGTTTACTTTGCATAGCATAAAAAAAACAGCTTATGATGTACTTTTGGTAACTGCTTTTTCGCTTTTTTTCTTTACTTTCTTCTTTTGGAAATAGCAAGTATATAGAGTTCAGTAAGCCTCAAGAGTAATAAGATAATCCATCTCAATAACTACATTTAAGACGCGTAAGACTATCAGTATCAAATTATTTACTTGAATATTTATAGGGGGAAATGTTGATGTCTTTTTGGTTGTTGTTCATGTGCGTTTTTTTTTTACAAGGTACTTGCAGTGTGAGATTCATTTTGAGTTGCTCTTTTAGGAAAGCAAGTAGTACATTTTCGTTGCGCATGTATATGATTAATTTCAAATATAATGCATTAAAGTATTTTTTAAATAAGTTATGGAAGAACGATTTTTGGATTGTTTTATTATGTATTATGATTATTGCTGTTGTAGCTATCACTGTTATAGTAGTTAATGCTATAAATATGTTTGATGATGTTATAATAATAGTTATTATTATTATAAATTTTATTATTATTATTGTTACAATTTATTATTATTATTATTATCATTATTATTATTATTATTAATATTATAAAATTATATTATTATTTTTATTACTAATATTTTTATTAAATATTATTATTGTTATAACTATTATTATTACTTAATTATTATTTTGTTGAATTATTATTTTTTTTCCCATCAAAGACTCAAAAGCTTCATCTAGCTTTTTTGTGCATTCACCATTTTCCTGGGTAATTCACGGTCTCATCTACCTTTTGGCTTGTAGAAAAATGCAGCTTCAGAAAGTACCTCGCGCCATGCGTTGCACATGCCATTTTTATTATTATCGTTAATATTTTTTTAAAACAAAACATTTGACTAAAAACAGTTATGTAACACGTTTCATCGTTTTTTTTAAAGATTTTTGTAGAAAAATCATATAAGAATAATGAAAATAATATTCCCTATTTTCGTACCTCACAGCCAGACGGACGTAAGTCACTAAATCGAAACTTCATAGGAGAGAGAAACAAAAATTTTTCTGATGCTTGCAAATAATGGGAGCGTTCTTTTAACTCTCACTGTAAAAAAATTCTGAAACGTTACTGATTATTTCCGTGGAAAGTTGCAGGGCTTCACGGGTTTTCACCTATTTCTCCGTAAAATCAAGCATCTTCGTAAAAAAGTTTCCTGAATTGCTACAAGTGACACGAATGCAGACTCCTCACTGGAGTGAAAAATACTTTTAGCTACCAGTCTAAAGATTGACTTAGTGTACGTATTAAGTGTATCGCCTGGAGTACATCTACGGCACTTTGCAGGGTGACTAAGTCCCCAATGAGAGCAAATAAGTCTCTGGATAGCTGCAGCTTTGTAGGTAAGGGAGATGTTTGGTTCTTAATTGCAATTCCGCTTTTGCCATGGTTGCTTTTAGAGCTTTCTTAGTAACTCTAGATGGTTCTAACTAGTTGTATTAAGCCTACCTATTTCAATTGAAAGCGATCTCCATGTTCATCAGAAAGATTCGAGGATACTTTCAGGAGGCTTACTAATTTTTAGCGGAAAACGATCCTGGTATTTGCAAGTTATGTAAATGGCAGAAATTAGGCACATCAGCTGCCCATTATTTTCCAGGAACGTTTCTTAATCGTTTTTACAGTGCTGGTAAAAAATTCAAAAGGATTTTTTTAAGAAATGCGTTCACATGGCTCGATGCGGAATAAGATTCCACACACAAAGCACTAATAAACGGAAAATGGCAACTTTTTAATTTACGTCCGTCTGTCTCTGAGGTACAGAATTTATGCATAAAGCCAGAAGGAAGCTCATACCCATTAAAAGATTTTCTTTTAAACTAACGTAAGTTTATGATTGCATTTATTTTGTCCATGTAAAATAAGTTTAACGTAAACAAACCAAACTACCAAACTAAATACAGTTAATCAAAACTAAAACTGAAATATCATCAATAACTATATCACAAAATGTCGAGAGAGATACGAAAATGATCATTTGTACAGAACTATACTTGGAGCACTTTCAGGTAACAAATTATAACTGCACTCAATCACTTAAGAAGGACATGTATTCCAGATAACATTGAAATTTTACATAATAGTATAATCATTTCCATGACTTTATCTTTTGTACATTGAACGGTCATCGCTTAATCTTATCTTCTCCATTTTTCTTCAAAAATAAATTTGTTAAAGAGACGGATAGTTAGGGAAAGAATATATCTTGTGACAGAGATAACCGGTTTTCAGACGAAAAATATCTGCGTTGAAAAATATTTCTTTCTTCAAGGATCCTGCGAAAAGTTTAGTTTTGTGAGCGAGAATGAATTTATGTATTGTATTATTTCAATTACATTTTTCTTTCAATTTACTAATGGTTCCAATTTTTCATGAAGTGAGAAATGTGAAACTGCTAACTTTGATAGCTAAGACTAACCGTTCAAAGTTTGTTTTAAGACAATATGAGTGTTTGTCGACCTAGTTCGGATGCGTGGGAAAAGCAAAAAAAAAAAAAAACAAGTTCTTTGTTGTTATTTAAAAGGAAAACTATAATCTACAAAAATAATGGTATACTTGAATTGTTGTCGTTACAATAAGACTTATTGTTATTTTATATTTATTTCTTAAATTTTCAAGATGATATTGAACTGTTCCTGTTCTTCAACACTTACTTGTTATAAAATGAACTGTGAAAAATTTTGGCAATACTAAACTTTTGTGTCATTGCTGCGATTCTAATGCTTCATCTACTTATTTATTGTCTCACACTGTATTATATTTTCGATGTGTAACACTGTTTCATCGGTGTGCTATGCATGGAAAGCTATGACAAAATGGATAGAGTGAATCTCAGCATTTTGAAATTAAAATGCAGTGTTATTCAAAACTAAGTTTAACATCATTGCCGCCGTACTATACTCTGTAAAAAAAAAAAAAAAGTCAGGAGTTTTCCAGGAAGATAATGGACAGCTAGTGTGTCTAATTGCTGCAAGTAACATAGTATCTGGGGGAAAAAAGACTGGAAAGTTTCACGCCAAAAGTCAGTTATCTTCCTGAATATACCACGAAATGCTTTTGAAGAATTCAGAAAAATTCCCGATGAAGCTCAACGGTGTTTCTGAAGCCGGTGAAATACTGAAATGTTGATCAGAGTTAATCTGTGGCGTTTTGGATTTTTCTGGCAGTGTAAGATTGACTCAATCGTGGCAAATTCCCGAGCATTCAAACATTTTTTTAAAAAAGGAAAATGAAATACTTCAGCGGTAAAATAAATATAAGAAGAGTATAATTATGGATTTTTAAGTGTTTAGTATTTGGCGGAATAATTTGCTTCAACCGAAGCTAATCTTCTAATTCGTAAAAGATACGATTACCAAGAAAATTAGCTGCGTTAGAAACCTATTTTCTTCCAGAATTTCTTTCAAATTACGTTGAGGTTATCATTTATTAGAATATGGAAAGTAGCACAAGTAGTACCCAGAGCTGGACAATCAAACTTTGTTTATGCCTCAGTCAATCTCGAAGAACGGTGACTGAACTGATAGCAAAACACCTTATAATGTTACTGAATATATCTCCAGAATGGTAGCTGAAAATGTTTGCGAGAAGTCTGTACTCAAGACATCTGTAGCGACTTAAAAACTTTTTCGTCAAGTTCGTTGTGTATCGCGGAAATTTAGTGCAAGCCCGTGAAATACTGAAATGTTGCCAAAAAAAATTGGTAGCATTTCATATGTTTCAGTCAGTGTAAGATTGACTCAGTCGTAGCAAATTCTCAAACATTCAAACACTTTTTTTGAAAATTAAAAATGAAATACTTCAGCGGTAAAATAACTATAAGAAGAGTATAATTATGGATTTTGAGGTGTTGAATATCAGTAGCGGAATAATTCACTTCAACCGAAGCTAATCTTCTAATTCGTAAAAGATACGATTTCCAAGAAAACTCGCTGCGTTAAAACCCATTTTCTTCCAGAGTTTCTTTCAAATTACGTTGAGGCTATCATTAATCAGTGTATGCAAAGTAGCACACGCAACATCAACTTTTATAAAAGACAGGATTTATTCTTAAGTTACGTGGAAAAATTGCTCTCCACTTCCTAACTTAAGCAACGTTAGAGAATGTGAGCTTCTTTTAACGAAATTTCCGCTGCAGGTTTATTTAGTGCATTTAATGTCGACTTGCAATTTTATTTGCGTTGTTTATGATGCGGAAAATTTGATTTACTTCATTATTTAGAGTTTCGCGCTGAACTACGTGGAAATATTATAGCTGACTTTACGTGATTGAGCATGACTTTGTGTTTTTCAAATTTAAACATTTTGTTGTTAAATATTAAAGAGTAGAGAAGAATCCAAAGTCAGGGAAACATTCCGAGTAAAAGTTAAGTAGCTAGGTGAAAGATTCAAACGAATTTCTGGTTCCTTTTAATCATGTTTGAATTTTAGACACTAATATGAGAATAATTTTATAAGTTTTTAATGTTTTTCCTGTACCATGCTCACTCTTGCTGTTTATACTGTTTGCTTTTGTTTACTGTACTTTTGCTTTTTTTTCTGCTTTTTTATTAGCAATACAAGAGGCTTTCAGAATGTCTGTCCTCAGAAATTAATATTCAAAAACAAATGGTATGAAATATTCGTGTTACGGAAAGAAAAAAAAATTCCAAAGAGTTACAAAATATTTTACAATATTTTGAAATTTTTATTGTAAATTAGGAAATTTTCACGTGAATGGCAAAAAACGGACCTTTTTCAACTGAGAAGTTATGCTATAGTCAAAATTATATGCGTACAGAAAAATATCAGATTTACTTGCAGGTTAGTCTGCTTGTTCATTTCAAACTTAATGTTGCAGTTACTACT
Source organism: Uloborus diversus (assembly GCF_026930045.1). Classification (NCBI taxonomy): domain Eukaryota; kingdom Metazoa; phylum Arthropoda; class Arachnida; order Araneae; family Uloboridae; genus Uloborus; species Uloborus diversus. The sequence continues at coordinate 109,389,794 of NC_072738.1, read as the reverse complement.
GCTGTTCATTTCTGCGTTCAATTTCGGACTAATTGTGCACAGGTTGAATGAAATCGTATTTTATTTTCAGTGATATATGCTTAAAAAAGTTTTTTTCCTTCATTTTTATTTATTTATTTATTTATTTGCAAACTTCCTCCAATATCAAAAAAGTGTTCTTAGCCCCTCATATTTCTTTCCATGGATTCTGAAAAGCGCTTCTATTTATAATAAACATTTCCCCGTTTTAAAAATTGTATTTTTAAGTAAATTTTATTTTCCCTGGTACATTCGTATCGCTGCGTGCTCTAAGCTCAGAGCGGACGTTCATTACATCGTTACAGTCCGTTGGATTTGGGATCAATAGTACAGTGAAACCTGTGTAAGTTGACCACTTGCGGTGCACTACTTTAGTAATCAACTTAAACAGGTGGTCAACTTATAGAGGTTGAATTATATGATATAGATCTAACTGTGTGCCTGAAAATAGCGGTGAACTTAGACAGGTGGTCAACTTACAAGGGTGATCAACTTTACAGGTTTTATTGTATACTCAAAACACCAATATCTGCTGGATTTATTTATTTATTTATTTATTTATTTTTTCAAGTCGTTGATATTGCCAGAATGAAACGATAATTTGTTATTTAAAGATTCCGCAAACGTCTTAAATATCAAAATATTGTCGCCGACTCTAATTTTAATTGCATTAGTTAAACGATTGAAAAAATATTGCACAACGAATTTTTATATCAGTATAATTCGTGTCTTGTAATAATGTATTCCCAATAAAAAAAATAGATTTGCTTCAGACATTGCTTGACATTTTAAACATCATATATAAAGTTCATCATAATTTTTCAACGCGTAAATGTTTAGCAAAGATTTTAGTGGTTCTGTGACACATCATTATATTTTTGTAATATAGTTAGATGTACAGTGTGCCCACTAAAGCCCCTTTTCACCCTCTTAATTTCGGAACGACTGCTGCTGTCTTTATGAACGTGGTGTCTTGGTATAGTAAATTAGATATACGTTACCGAATAAGACCGCTCACAGCACCAACTGGTGGAAAATTGCGGAGTCAGAATGTCTATCTCGATTTCGGATTGAGATAGATTAAAAATGTGATTTACGAAATTGTACAGCATTCAGCACAAAAAGACATTTTGCGATCATCGATGCAAATAATAGAACGCTAAAATCAGAATTTGGTTTTCCGTAATTTTTTTCTATGAGACGGGAGAAAATGATCTGAAATAGGAAAAGAATAACAAGCTGTAACAATATACTCTTATTTGATGTCATGCTTTACACGGACGATTATTATTTCTTCTTTCGTTCAAATTTCTTGACGTCACAAAAACGTGAATCCGGGACGTTTACGTCAAATCACAAAAACCAAATGCACGTTTTAACCGTTATTTTTTTACATTCATGTGAATGAGGTGTCTTCACATAATAAATCGATGACGCTCTAAAACTTTGTAGCTCATTTTTCCCTTCTATCTTGTTGCGTTTTCGAGATTTAAAAGCAAATTCCGCACCTTTTCACCAGTGCACGCTGCGAGCGGTCTCATTCGGTCACGTATATCCGATTTACTATACCTAGACACCACTTGTATAATTATAGTGACCGTTCCGAATTTAAGAGAGCGACAAGGGATTTTAGTGGGCAGGCTATATGTTTTCACAAAACTTCTCTTAGGAGTTTGCGCTTTTTTTTTTTTTAAGAAGAATTTTTTCTGAAGAATTTACCCTCTGATGGCTCAATTTTCTAAAACGGAAGTACTTAAAAATATGCGCTTTTTCTTGTATAACAAACCAGTGAAATATATATGTACTAGTTTTGTACACTTTATGTCAAAAATTACACTTGCATGCAAACGGGACACACTTGTTTTAAAGGGAAAAAAACTGAACATGGTTCTTTTATGTTTCAAGTTCGCTGAATCCGATGATGGGGGTCTAGAATTTCACTTTTTTTTTTTTTTTTTGAAATACACGCAGTTGAAGTATAAAGGTATATTTTAATAGCGTACGCATGAAAAAAAAATCCGAAACGTCACTGATTTTTTTGATCAAATTCCTGTGAAAATCAGGTATATTTGTAAAAAAGTTTTCTGAATTGCTGCAAGTTGAATGAATGCAGACTTCTCACTCTTATGAAAAATCTTTTTAGTTACCTGTTTAAAGATAAAATGAGCGAATTTATTTAGTGTATCGGCTAAGGTTTAGTTACGGCTTGTCCAGATTGACGATGCTCCCAATAAGAGAATAGGCCTCTGGTTGCCGTAGCTGCGAAAGAATTGCAGGAAGGTGAGATGTGTAGTACTTGAAATTTTGTCTACTTAGCTTTGGTCATGCTTGTAGGAATGCTTTTTGCGCTTGGTTAGTGAATCAAGAAAAAAGTCAAGCTGTTACTCTCAAAACTACCTAAATTACCTCTGAAAGCTTCCGAGACATAACTGGCTTAAACTGGGTAGGCTTTTATTTCATTAGAAAGATTCCAGGAAAATTTTAGGAATGTTACTGAATTTTAGTGGATAACGTTCCTGCTTTTTGCAAGACATGTTACAGGTAAAATGTCGGCACATCACTCATTATTTTCCAGAAACGTTTTTGAATGATGTTTACAGTGTGAGTCTCGGTGTATGGGACAGGATGCGGAAATTTTCATACACCTTTTAAATATTAGAATTAAAGTGGAACTACTTCATTCATGGACGTAGAATGTAAACAAGGAATTGGAAACTAATACGCTATTTAAGAGAATGACCAGTGACTGCCGGCATATATTATAAGCGTTGCATAGCTAACTAATCTGATGCCGCCTCGAAAAAAACATCCGCTCTGCTGCTGCAAAGCTGTGTTTCGTTTCTTCGCAACGGCCTAGGACTTTTGCCAGTTAAATAAGCCTCCACCATCGGACTCAAAGCCCTCGACGTATTAGGTGATACTAAAGTCGGAACCAACTTTAAAAATAAATAATTCGAAAACGAATAAAGATAAAAAGATGCGGTTTGCAGTGAACGGATGGAAAAAAAGCCGGGATTTTTCTGGCAACGAACCAAAAAAAGTTCTGTTGGCGACCAACAGATGGCACTGTAGGACTTCGGATCAAGTATCAAATCAACAAACGATACAAAAATCAGCAACGACAGCAGGCAATAGTGGTGGAAGCTATATATGCATCGAAATGCTGTACAGAAAGCCCGTTATTTAAACCGTTTTATAACAATTATGGAGAAATTAAAAGCTATAGCGCCATCTGTTGGTTGAAAACAGAACGATTTCTGTTTAGTTGCCTCACAAAACCCGGTTTATTTTCGATTCGTTCAGTATAAACTGCATCTTTTTATCTTCATTCGTTAACAAATAATTAATTTTTAAAATTGGTCTTGACTTTTGGATCACCCTTTATATACGAACCATGTTTTAAAATTTTTTCTTCAAAAACAAATTTGTACCGTTCCCTTGTTAGTGTGATCAATCGTAAAACAAGGTAGAAAGAAAAGTTCTATTTCACATTATGTACACAAAATTCTACTTTCATTATGATTGTCCCCACTTTTTTAAGCATCAAACAAAATATCTTCGGCGAAATCCTTTCTTTTTTAAATTCTTACAAATGGACATGCGGTTAGAGTAAATACTTCAGAAAATGCATAACTGAAATGTAAGCATGAAAATGCAGAAAAAGGTTTTTAAATTATTATGCACTTAGAAATTGCGTGATAAGCATATTTTGTTTTTTTCGACGTTGCCCGTGAAAATCATGGAATACGCAGCGAAAGAGTTAATAAATTATCAACTTCAAAAGAAAGTTACTTTTTAAAAATAATTAAACTGAAAAATTTGCTACATTTACTTTTAAAGAGTTGAATCTTTTAATAGAAAAGCAAGACTGATTATAGAAAATCTCCTGATATTTGACATGCATGTCTCATTTGTATTCCGAAAAGGACGCATTAATTTCGCTACAACATTTTTTACATTTGTTAACTTCCCCTCACTGGTACGTGCAGAGACTGATAAGTTTCGCTGAATCCTAGGATGAAGATTTTACTTGGAACAGACTACAAGATGAAATAAGTTTAAATAAAATATACATGATTCGGATAATTCTTCAAAAAAATTACTTGCGATGTATGTATCTTTAAAGAAAAAATAAATTTGTTTTTTGTGATGCTTGCTATGACATCTAAGTTTGTAAACACATGTTAATGAAGTAGAAATACTCCTCAAACCGAAAAAAAAACAAACAAAAGAGTTGATAAATTATTTAAGTCAAATAAATTTATTTATAACCCTTTCATATAGTAACAGAAAGCACCCAACATTGTTTAGCACATATAAACAGATTACAGAATACACGTGTTTCGGGGTTTAAAGTAACCCTCTTTTACATTTATATGAGTGTGCTGCCGTGTGCAGGTAAACGGCAGTATCTGCAGAAATGAGTTTTCAAGATATTTGAAAAAATGCGTGGTGGATTCAATACTAAGAATAGGAAAATGTTGGAACTAGACGGTTTTTTTGCGCCTTTTTTTTTCAGCAGAAACCAAAATGGCGAGCTCGTACAATAAAGATAACGTACAATAGCTGACAAAAGTGCAATAAATAAATAAATAAATAAAAAGAAATAATTGCAGTTACTGCTATTTACCTGCAAAGGGCAGTGTGAACTTTAGGATGCAAAGACATCTAGTGAAAAGCACGTACCAGTTAGCTTTCGCTGGATGTCTTTATATCCAAAAGTTTACGCCTTTGAATTGAAAAATGGGTACCTGGAAACTCCGAAACGCGTGTATTCTGTAATCTATTTATTTGGGTAAGCTATTTATTTCGTTGGATGTTTCCTGTTATTCCTTGGCAGAAAGGTATTTATTTATTCGTTTCATATAATGTTTTCTTTCTTTTTTGTCTTGTTAAATCTGTACATAGATATTTGAAATCTATTTTATTATAGATGAGGGAAGAAAACCACACTAATTAATTTAATGAATATAGATGATTTTAATACCTAATTTCATTAGTTTTTCGGCATTCCAAGTTTGCATTGGAAAAAATAAGTATCAGTTGTAATTGAAGATAATTTGGTTGTAATAAGAGAGAAACTACATGAAAACAAAGAATTCTCATGTTTTGAAATTATGTATTTAGTTACTCATATTTTTTTTTAAATAGAAAATAATTGTGAGCTTGCGAGGAAGAAAGTACAGAAATAAGAATATTTTACATGTTTCGTTTTTGCTACTTTGTTTTTCCTAGTTTTCTTGAAAGAGAAAAAATGCTGAACGAGTTTTAAATCAAGAAAAATTAGGACGGATGGTATGAAAAACCAGAACCTAATTTTGATCTCTGATTACCTGATGTACTAAAATATACTTACCGGGGAATCACACGAATAGTGAAATAAAGAAAATTAATTAATTAATAGAAATTAAAAGAGCGTAGATGTGTTTCAATACATGTGTTTTGACGCATAAATCATTTACTCGATCCCCCGTTGTTTCTATTTTTTAAGAAACAAGTAACACGCTTTGTAATAAATTCTTTCTTTATAAATTAGGAGGTATGACTTGCAAAATGAACGAATGGTCAGGGTTAATAGTTTAGAAAATGCATTATAGACATCCAATCGTTTAAGGTTTTGAAATTACGTCATGAGTGAAAATCGCGGTATGACCACATTTTGTTACTTCCACGTTGGCCGTGGAAATTGCACGACACACAACCAGTAAAAAGTTAACGAAGTAACAGCGACTGTTCAAGTCTCCAATTCTAGAAAAATTTAGCGTTTTTTAAAAATACCCGCTTGCTTTGAGACCTTATATGTTGATAGCGGGGAACGTAGACAAATGATATAATGCTTAAAAAACATGTTTCCCAAAGTTTATTATTAATATTACTAACTGCATCGCCCGCCTTTGCACGGTCTACCTCGAAAATAAAACGTAAGTCAAGTTACGCGTGTTCGACAATCAAACTTGGAAAAAAAAAAAAAAAAAAAAAAAAAGAAAAAGAAAGAAAGAAAGAAAGAAAAAAAAAATTTAATTTCCCGACGAACTGTGGAAAAATATCAAAAAAGGAAACATTTGAAATCCCCCGACTACAGGTAACGCCTCAAGACAAAAGCCAGAGTTTTGTTTGATTATATTCCAGAAATAATGGCAACAAATCTTTCCTTTGAAAGATTTAATGCAAATTTTAATAAAAGCAATGTTTAACATTGACCATGATCAACAATGAATTTCTAATAGAAGGCTTACCTCCATTTTAGTATGAAACTATTTAAACACAGCTGTAATTCACGTTCTAATTACCTTAGAACATTGGAAAAGATTTTATCTGAATCAATGAATTCTATGGATTTTTTATTCTAATTTTTGCGAGTATTTTTTGGTCCTCATATTATAGAAAAATGCATTTTTCGGGTGGTAAAACTAAAATTGAAACGGTTCGGTACTTTTTTCATCGTTTGAAAAACCCTTCTACGTTACATTTTAGGTGTCCAAGTACCTCCCTGCCAAATTTGGTGAGATAAGAGGTAAACTGTGGATTTGTATAGGGAACATACACACATACATACATTATTCTTTATTTTATTTACATAAATTATTATTTGCATCTTCTTTAATTTTTCATAATTATACTAATGTATGCTTTCCTAGTAAACTTTCTGCGACCAATTACGGATAATTTCTGTGTTTTACTATAAATAAGTTTAAATTTTAAATACAAGAAACGAAACCTTAAGGCGCCTAATGCTCGAAAGATAAATAATTATACATTCATGTTTGTGAAAATCGCAACAACATGAAGGACTCATTGAAAAGAAATGAAATTTATTGCACATATTATTTATAGCACTACGAATAAACAATCAAAATTACAAATCAATGAAACTAAATTAACAGGTGGAAATTAGTATCCAGTGTAGCTTCCCTGAGCAGCTATGAAAGCCAGTACACGTTTCGGCATCGAATCATAGAGGTGCTGAATGTCACGATGGAGCATCCCATGGCTTCACCATTCTACTGATGCCCAAAATCACCCGCATCCACTGCCGGATGAGACATATAGACGTCTCCTACAAACACAATCCCAGGCATGATCGATGGCTGACATATCCAGAGAATGTGCAGGCCGAGGAAATAGCGTAACCTATAGTGAACCGAAGAACGCTTGTACGTTAAGTGAAACATGTGAGCGTGCATTGTCCTGCTGAAGCGCTGCATCAGGAGTGCTCTTAAGAAAGAGTAGTACCACTGGCGTCACAACGTCCCTGATGTAGCGCTCGTTATTGAGGTTACCCGTAATTCAGGGTGGATGGGCTCGCCCTTGATTATCCAACAGCACCTCAGACCTTGAAGCCTGGTGCTTTGACGGTGGGTATGATGGTACCGGTATGACGGTGGATTACTCACTCTGGAAAGTGACTTTCCCCAGTATAACGTCTGACGCGTACACGTCCATCGTTATAGTGCAGATTAAATCTGGACTCATCCAAAAGACGATTTGTTTCCAGTTCGCATAGCACTGGGCGTGTTGGTGGACCCATTGAAGTGCCGATGGTTGAGTGCTAAGGGAATCATGTACAGAGGAATCCCTGCATGCAGGCCCTGGCACAGCAGACGTCGACGAACCGTGCATGCAGCAAATGGGTCATCTGTAGCCGTACTCCAGCGTTGTGCCAGCGTATGAGAGGACGCTGTACGATCCGTCAAAGCTAAGCGAGTAAGGTGTCGATCGTCCCTTGGCATCGTTCATTTGCGTGGGCGGGTGCCAGCCCTTCAGCGAATTTCCTTATCATATGTCCATCTTTTCCAAATATGCATCTCAGTTGAGGCATTACGCCCCGTTGCTAAAACTAATTTCTTTATTCGTAAGTCCACCCTCATGTATGCTTGTTCGTATGACAATCTGCGTTTTGGGAGGGGTATGGAGTACTAGGAATGTAATGCTACATAATACTATAGAGTACTAGAGAATCATCTACCATCAGCAGAAGATCTTGCAATGGTTTCAAAAAACTTTTACAGTCTTTTATAGACAGAGTCTGCGCCGCAGTTTAGAGGGCGCTTCTCGGTCCACGCATGCGCGACGTCTCTCTAATTCTAATCAAATTTAATCCTGCTATACATATCCTGTGAATTTCGGTTAATTTGCATAATTCCTTCCTGGTGTTTAAATTTTCAAATATGAGTGTACTTTCACAGAAGTTTACTACGTTTTAAGATTTGAATTAAAAATTTAACTATCATGTTGCAACAGTGACCAACCAGATTTCTCTAAAAGATCGAGGTAAATACTACTCACGGTGACGTAGCTGTTACAATATTGTAACGTTGTTTGCAGAGAGCAAAGCACGATGGCTTGTTTCTGCTGTGGAGGCTTTAGGATAGGCGGCTTAAAATTCAATGATCCACGAAGAATTTTCCCCGCGGCTTCTTCGGGAGCTTTTCCTATTTAGGGGTGGGTATAAAGAAAATGCTAACAATGTCCTAAAGCAAAACAAAATCTGTGAGAAGGTTAGGAACGCAATATTTATGATGAAAACTCGACTTCTTTTTACGTGCAAATCTCTGGAAACAGTAGAGATACAATAAAATAAAGGGAAAGCATTTAGAGTGTCTTTCAACAAAAATAAAGAAACGGAAAAATTTTGATATAGTTTGCTGTCTTAGTTGATTAAGATCTAATTACTTTCAAGTAAGAATTCATTTCTTGCATTCATAAATTGAAAATTCGAAGTGAAATTTAAGGTGCTTTTTCGTCTTTCCTCATTAGTTGGCACAGTATTTTTACTCTTTTCTTTTTTTTTTTTCATTTTCAAGATTTGTCATGTGACGATAGTTTTACCAACATTGTTTTTTCCAATATTAAAACCATTCTACACTTTTTATTAGAAACTCTGTGTTTGCTATACACTGTAAAAAATTCCGAAACGTTACTGGTTATTTCCGTGGAACGTTTCGTGATTTCAGAGGTTTTCCCCTATTTCCCCAAAAAATCAAGTATCTTCGCAAAAAAGTTTCCTGAATTTCTAAAAGATGCACGAATCAGACCTGGCACTGGTGTGAAAAATATTTTTTGCTACCAGTTTAAATATTGACGGAGCGTGTTTATTAAGTGTATCGGCTTTAGATTGTTTATGGCCCATCCGAATTGACTAAGCTTCCAATGGGAGCAAATAAGTCACTGGATAGCTACAGTTTTGCGAGGCAGAGATTGCAGGCAAGGAATATGCGTGGTTCTTGCTTGCAATTTTCGCGTAGCTAGGCCGTCGTTGCTCTAATATTTCTGGAGCTGTCTTGGTAAATCAGGAAGGTTCACGACTGGCTTTAATAGGGGAGATTTCTTAGTTTTCAGAAAGGTTACTGACTTTTATCGGAAATCGTTCCTGGTTTTTGCAAGATATGTTACTGGTTGAAATTGGGCACATCAGCTGCCTATTATTTTCCAGGAACGTTTCTGAATCGTTTTTACAGTGTAGCATCAAAATTATAAAGATGTAATTTACGTTCTCTGAGATGTCTTTTGCATATGATGCAATTTAGTTTATCGCTTTTTAAAACTACCTCTGTACACTCAATGGTTTCAAAGTTATATACTAGTTTTGGTGATGTTTAGACGTCCTAGTTTCATACATAAATCGATGCGTACTGCCGTTTACCTACAATTACTGGTTTAATAATCTTAAATAGTTTTAAAATATTTCGTACTATCATCACAGGTATGGAGAAAATGATTCAGACATACATATACCGTCGTTCCCTCTTAAACACATATTAATAGTTATAACTATATAATTCGATTAGGTGGTGTTATTCGACAGTGCAGGAATATCCACTATAGCAACATGTGCTGTTTAACTTAATTAATAACACAGTTGCAATGTATGATAAGTAATTATTGCAACTAGCATCGCTTGTAGTTACAATTCGACGAACCGTGTGTTTAGTTTCTATCCCTATCTCTCTGCCTTTCAATGTTAGTCGTTAGCGGTTTTCTTCAAGGCTTAGCTTACATATTTTTCTTTTATTTGTATACTTGGTTTTTACTTGGATTTCGCTGTAATTGCTGGTTGAAAATATCTTATATATTAACAGTTGTCAATCTAAAAGCAAAATATGAAATTCATTTCTTAACAAAATAGTATTGCATCTAGGGAAGCGAATCGCTTCTGTACTTCAGCTGTTGAATAACAGCAATAAACAAACAGTGAAGGAAATACGATTGAAAATATCCATTCATCATTTTATTGGCTAATTAAATTAATCAATGTATTTTAATTATTAGTTTATTAGTTGAGCTAACATTTAATCATTTGGTTGTTAAAACCATTTTCGAAGGAAAAGTATTGTCTCTAAGAGAGAAACGCAAATAAGAAACGGAAAATGTTCATAATAATTATTAAGAATGATACGAAACGAATTAGTTTTGCAATGTGGCAGCATGGAAAGAGTTAAATGTTTTGCCGCATTTCAGTAGTTATAAAATCTGAACGAGTGATCGAAAATGTGCAAAAATACATCAAAAGAGAGAGAAAAAAGAAGGTAATGATAAATGCGACGGACTAACCGTACTGCAAAAACAATTCAGAAACGGTCCTGGAAAAACATGGGCAGCTGATGTGCCTAATTTCTGCTAGTAACGTATCTTGTAAAAACCAAGAACGTTTTCCGTAAAAACGTTCCTGGTAAACAGTAACCTTACTAAATTCATCCTTGAACCTTTCTGAAGAATTCGGAAATCTCAACGGTTAAGCCAGTCGGAAACCTTCAAGGGAAATGAGGCATGTTTAACGTAATTGATTAAGAACCTTCCTGATTTACTAAGAAAGCTCCGGAAGCACGAATGCAACCATGGCCAAAGTTAATGCAGAATTGCAAGTAAGAACCAAGCATCTTCCTTGCCAGCAATTCTTGCCTTCAAAAACTGCAGCTATCCAGAGACTTATTCGCTCTCTTTGGGAACCTAGTCAATCTGGACGGGCTATCAATAATCGAAAAACTATACACTTATTAAACACGCTCAGTCAATGTTTAAACCGATAGCTTAAAATATTTTTCACAAAAGTGAGAGTCAACAATCGTGCAACTAGTACAGTCATATAAAAAAAAACCACTCAAATGCTATTGAATTAAATTCGTTTTCAAATGCTATTGACACTAGAGATACGAGTAAGATGCTATTTTTTCAGGAATAATGTGTTTTACATAATTATGTTAGCAAATTGTGGTTAAGGGGTCGTCTTCATAATAAAACGAGCATCAAATTCAAAATTTTCAATGAGAACAACCCCTTTTTTATTATATATCGCTAATCAACATCATTTTTTAACTTAGTATACAAAATTTTGTTTAATTTGATCCAGTCGTTGCTTCGCAATGACGTTTTGAAAAATCCCTCTCGTAATAAGATAAATTAATACCTTTGTGCTGAATAGTAAAGTCAGAACAAACAACGTAAGTAGAAGCACAAATTTGTAAATTACAGCAGACACGTATTTCGGCGTTACAGGGAACGCCTTTTTCAATGCAAAAAATAATGAGCTTATGGATGAAAAGACATCCGACAAAAGCCAAGAGCAGATAAGCATGCAGCTTAAAAGATAAAAACAGCGGATTAGCCAAACACCAATGACAAAGTTATAAACCGATCAGGAACCAATAGGAATGCAAGAAAAGGCCAGGAGCTTTCTCTTAGGTACGAACCCAGAAAGAAAGAATTCAATTGGACAAGGATTAAGCCGAAGCTTAAACAAAAAGAAAAGAAATTGTCAGTAACCGTGAACCGCAATAAAGGAAAAGCAGAATGGAAAACCATGAAATAAAATAAACAGAAACAAAAAATATTCGAAAAAAGGAAAAATAAAGATAAATAGAAGAAAATCGATCGAACAGTTAATGAGAATTTAGAACTAGACCAGGGACTAATAGCTACCTGGTGCTTAGCACCCCCAGAGGTATCGTTTCACTTGGAGGACATTGAGACCACGAGCATATTTAACGTCACCCAGTCCCCTTTAATGACGACGGTGGGTCTTCGACTATCGAGGTTTGAACTCAGAACCCTCCGGCCCCGAATCCGACACTCTACCGATCGGGCTACCAGGGCCCCTCTCATAATGTTAAAACGTATTTTGATAGTTTTGCATACAACACATAAACTACATTAGGTACGGCAAAGATTGTGCTTTATATAAAAATATGAATCACCAGAGAAAAAAAACATAATTTACAACTGCTGAAATGTAAATTTAGAATTTTTTTATGAATTATTATAATATTTTTTTTTTTTTTTAAATGTGATTTGAAACAATATTGTATTTTAATAGAAAAACAATCTAGAAGAGCTTTTGTGCGGGAATTCAGAATTTGATTACGAAACATTTAGTAGTTTTTGTGCTATGCTTAAACATTTATTTTTTCTCCTTTTAGGGGACCGTATACCTTTCCTAAACTAAAATTATAAAAGTTGTTTTTTTTTCGTAAAAAAAGAGCAAAAAAAAAAAAAAAAAGAAAGAAAATTAATTTGAATTCTGAAATTTTGAATTCAAATTATGTTTTTCGCAATCACGAACTGAGACAGGACCCTACCCATTGGAGTTATTGTTTCTAGAAACAGCTCCTGTCCCCCCCCACAAGCCTGCCTCTCCTCCTGGGCGGTTACGTGTGCATAGTTGTGTGTTTAAGTGTGTAGGCTTGTGTGTGCGTAGACCTGTGCATATGCACGTAGGCGTGTGTGTGTGTGAGTGTGCTTGTGTGTAGGACATGGACGCTTCCGACAAGGAGAAGCGGATAGCTCAGGACCGGAGCAGCCGCGCCGCGCCGTCTGCAGAGGACGGTGGGTGGTGGCTTCTGGTCTAAGCTGAAAAAGGCACGGACGTCAAAAACGGTAAAATGAGAACAATAAGCAATCGTGATTGCTCAAAAAAATTTTCAATACAGTAATCAAACCAATTAGAATGTGGTTTGTTTGCATTAGAGTTACGTCTATGATTTTTTAATGCATAAATTAATTCGCTATATATGCAGAAGAGCAACATTTAATTGCAATCATCTGTTTAATGTGGATACCGTTTTAACGTCATCATGTAAATGATTCGTAACACTCTTTCATAGTCTAATAAAAAGAATATTTTAAAGAACATTTTAACTTAAAAATAAGGAATAAATAACATACACGACTTTTTCACAATTACATAAAATAAAACCTTATCGTCTTGCTAGTCATGTTGAATTAGAAAGTGTAGAATGACTCGTCACTGTGATAATTTGGTAAAAGGAAAAATTATTGTCCTGTATCCTTCGGTCAAAAGCACTCGAAAAATAACTGACTGTGCAAAATTTCTCCTTTAACAGTATCCAGATGGGTCAATATGTAATATTTACTCTAAGGTCAGTTGACTGATTTTCATGAACTATTTTTTTTTTTAAGTGTTTGAATAATTTTCAATGTGTTAGGATCAAGGAGTGTCGCCTGAATGACATTAGTGGGCCGCATGCTTTGAATCCAAAATCTGCACGCAAAGTAGTTGCTGCGGTTACTTGTAATTTTTTTTTTTTTTTTTTGACTTCGTCAAGGATTAAACAAAACATTAATTTGAATGTAAGCTTAAGTAGATTTTTGTCCTGAACTGAGAATAACCAAGCAGGAAGCAGATGCTATGTCATTGAAGCTGAGAGTGCCAACAACAGTTTGTTGGCATCCTGTTGGTTGTGGATCAAGTAAATCTGTCTCACCAGCGAGAGTCTAGAAAAATACGGGAGATAAATTTACTTTACCCACTAGTTTGTTCGCACTCTCTGCGTCAATGAAATGCCTTATGGCTCTAGCACTATTCGTATCAATTCTCTATTGTTAAGTCCTCAGCAAGGACGAAATTGCAGTATCTGGAAAGACTAACTGGACTGCCGGTATGTTCCGCGCAGTTTTGTCAAAGATGGGCAATTCCGTGTCAGATCGATCACCTTCTTGACCTCACCATTTCCGATTTTAACAAAATTAGTTGTGAGGGACACGTATGACAAGATAAGTAATCCTGCCAATTTTTGAAATTCTACTTTAAAAAGTTAAAAAAAAGGGGATGTTAAAAAACTGAAAAAGTAAGAAAAAGACGAAAAGTTGTGACATGCAAATGATTGTAACTTCTTTCCTAGTTATAGTAGAATAAAAATCCAAAACCCACTGTAAAGCAATAGAATAGAGCTTTCAATTGATATAAAACACGACTTCTTACGACAGGTTTAAGTTTCAAGATCATTCACCGTGACTTTTGACCTTGAATATCTCAAAACATGCCCCCTTAAAATTTCTTTAAAAAAAAAAATATATATATATATATATATATATATATATATATATATATATATATATATTATAGCTCTAACACCATTCTTCTACTACACCAAAACATAGACTGGGATCGCAAAGGCAAGGTACTGAAATAATCAGGAATGTTCACATGTTTTACATTGTGGAATTCCATATGTCAGGTCAGTCACCTTCTTGACCTCCTCGCCGTTTCCGATTTTACTGAAATTTTGTGTGAATGACAAATATGGCAAGATAAGTAATCCTGTCAATTTTTAGACTTCTACTTCAAAAATTTAACGAAATACATGGCTGTTAAAATTTTAAAAAGTGAGAATTAAATGTAAAGTTGTGACAAGTAAATGAATGTAACTTCTATCCTAATTATAGTGAAACAAAAATTTAATACAGTGGCGCCGACTCCATGGGGCCTGAGGGGGCCCGAGCCCCCTCAAAAGTTTTTTTGAGGGGGCAGAGCCCCCCCAATAAATCAAGAAAAGTATTAGTTATATTATGTTTTCTAAACTCATAAATTTATCTTTTATTTTCCTTGTTTGAAAATAGTTTACCTTGTAAAATACATTCAGTAATGAGTTAAAACAAATAATTATTACGGTAGTAAGCAGGTTAACTGAAAAGGAGTAGTGTGAATAATGATGGTGTTATAGTGCTGCAAGCACACTTAAAATTTGTCCCAGTGCGCGAACTTACGGGTCAAATCCGTTGCCGGTGGGCAGCGCTGCGGCGAGCTCATCTAAGTGTTGCTGATCTGGAAAAAAATAGATAAGAGTTTGATATATTATATGGGAGGCGTGATAGTTTCGAACACTTTTGGGAATTGTGTTTAAAAGAAAAACCTTCACAAAATGATGATCCTTCGCTTCCTCGGAATCGACGTATACCAAAGTATGAAAACAACGAAGCCAGCTCACCGCATGCTTTCAAAATCCCAAAGGCACTTTACATTGAAGTTTGTGAAATGGTGCAATCTTGCATTATTGGGCGGTTTACATCAACTTTTCTCGCACAGATCATTGCAGTTGAACAAGAGTGCTTGCTTTTATTAAACAGAGGTGAAACAAATTTTGAAAAATCAATTGAGTTTTCAAAAATAACCTAGACATTGAGAGAGTACGTTTACACTTGAATATGTTAGCCGGTATAACTAATGAAAAAACTGGTCTTAAAAAAAAACATGCGTAAATTAAATTACCTTTTTACGAAAATACTGTGCGTATTTGTATTTATTTTTTCCTTTTTTCAAAGCCAAAAAATATGTGTCAGGCTTGTCGAGTTTTTGGGGTTCTAATGTTGATTATATGACTTTAAAATACTTTAAAAAAACTTTAAAACTCACTATTTTTCATCTCAAATTTAGAAAATTTCCGCCGGTTACCCCCCCTCCCCCCATTTTTTAAAAAGTCTGCGTCTCTGGGAATGCCTTTCCATTCAAGTCTAGTGTCCTTCCTACCTTATAATATCAATGCTTAGCTACGGCACTGCACGGCTCCCCATAAAATAGAACAAAAAAATCTATTACTAAGACAAGTGATATGCTTTAAAAGTTGAACCAGAAAATTTGTAAACCAATTTTTAGATTCTTTTACTTCGAAAACGCCGTGTCACATACTGTTTATTTGTTAAAATTATACACACTAGAAAATATGGCATTTTCAAGGCACAAAAATCTGACCTTTATTTGGAGTGGGGGACCTCCGAGGGATTACATAACACCCTAAACCCCCGGTGATGTCCAGCCCCCCCAATAATTTTTGCAAGTCGGCGCCCCTGATTTAATAACAATTGTAAAGTTAAAGAATAGAGCTTTCTATTTGTATAAAATGTAGCTTTCTCATGACAGGTTTAAGTTTCAAGGTTCACGGTATGTCAACGTTGTGAACGTTTTCAAGTGTTCACCATGGTTCAGTTCACCGTAAATTTTGACCTTGAATCTCTCAAATTACGCCCCCTTAGAATTTCTTTAAAAATATACATATTATAGCTCTAACAATTGCCTTCTAAAACTTTGACTGGGACCACAGTGTCAAATTACTACAAAAGAAATCAGAAATATTTACATAAAAGTCCCCGTAACTCGAACTATTGATAACTCGAAGCTATTTGCCAGTCCGTTGGGACTTCGGGTTTTCGAGAGTCAACTGAATTTTTGTTATATGTTTCGCATTATTTCTGTTCTAATATTATTGTTTTAATTTTTGGACGTATTATTCATGAAGGACAAACAAAACTCTGCCATTATACGGGGAACTTTGTCATAGGCTAAAAGTTGCTGGTTTTATTTCCAAGATCTGTTGCTAATTACAGATAAAAATTACGGTTATCAAATAAAAATTCTGTCATATCCTAACTCTTATTTAAGAAAGTTGTCGATTCGTCAAAATAGGCAAACTCTTTATGAAGAATGCGCCCAAAAAATCTAAAACAATAATAGTAGGACAGAAATAATGTAAAGCATCTAACAAAAATATGTAACTATTACTGATTTTTTGTAGTCTGTTGCCATTGCTGTCCCAGCCTACGTTTTGGTGTAGTGGAAGACCAATGTTAGAGCTGCAAAATATATTTTTTTGAAGAAATTCTAGGGGGTGTGTGTTTTGAGATATTCAAGATCAAAAGTCATGATAAATGACAGCTTTGCATTGGTTTTTGAAGTTTTATTCTACTATCATTAGAATATACGTTACAGTCATTTGCATGTCACAACTTTCTGTTTATTTCTCCCATTTTAAGTTTGTAACAGCCCTGTATTTCGTAAACGTTTTGCAGTAGAATTCTGAAAATTGGCAGGTTTATTTATCTTGTCTTATGTGTCCTTCACGCGGAATTTCATTAAAATAGAAAGTGGTGAGGAGGTCAAGTAGGTCTCTGACCTGACATATGGAATTCCACAATGTAAAACATGTGAACATTAATGATTTTTTTTCAGCATTTGCCATTGCGATCCCAGTCTAAGTTTTAGGCTAGTGAAAGAATAGTGTCTGCTCTATAAAATGTATTTTTAATAATATATTAACTATTTTTAATATAAAATATATTTTATTATAAAATATATTATGTATTTTTTAATTCTAAGGAGGCATGTTGTGAGATATTCAAGGTCAAAAATCACGGTGAATGACCTTGAAACTTGAATCAGTCATGAAAAAAAACATGTTTTAAATCAATAGGAAGCTCTATTTTTTAACTTAACATCGGTTTTTGAATTTTTATTCTGCTGCAACTAGGATAGAAGTTACAGTCATTTGTAAGTCACAACTTTTCGTCTTTTTGTACTTTTTTCACTTTTTCAACAGCCCTTTATTTCGTAAAATTTTCCCAGTAGAATTCTAAAAATTGGCGGGATTACTTATCTTTTCATATGTGTCTCTCCCACCAATTGTCGTTAGAACTGGAAATGGTGAGGTCAAAAACTTATTTTGTTTTGATTGATTTGATGTGGGATGATGCGACAACTTGCTGTTCGATGCTCCTATAGAAAATGCCCGTTTGCAAGTAAATGATGAGCAAAACAAAATAAAATAATGTTATGCTTTGTTAGAAAGAGCAAAAATTCAAAATCTAAGAAAAAAGAAGTCTGATTTACGTTTACGCATGTTTAAGCTAGAATAACTGTTTTCTCCATTTAAATTACAGGTTAGCTTGCACTGTGACCAACAGAGCTGAATAGTTTGATCAGCAGAGCGTTTGACTGGTAACCAGGAGAATGAGTGTTCCGGCCCACATGTCAGGAGAATCTGCATCAAACAATTAGAGAAATATTACGCATTACATGAACACTTAATAACAATGAATAACAAATATGCGGAAATAGAATAGATAAGATGGAAACGCTCCTTGCTGGTATGAAAACTTGATGCAACATGGAGCTAAATTGATTCTCAATTGTAAGGATTTCTTTTTTTTAAAGCTTTGGCTCCGGTAAGAAACTTAAAGCATAATATAAGCGAAAATAAATATCAGGTTTAAGATTTCAGACTACAATAGCATTGTTTTATGTTCAGAAAAAAAATAATAAATCGTGTATTGAAATACAGATTCTTCTTATGAATGTTTCACTCTTTGTACAAATAAAAAAAATTACTACTTCAATTTGATGTGTAATACATATATTTTTTCTTCTTTTATCAAAAAAACAAAGAACTTATCACATTTTTACTACCTTCAAAAAGCTACGCTTAAAAAAGAACTTAGTTCAAATTATTTTGTATTTTAACCGTGCTGTTAAATGATGAACACGTGCTGCCATCTAAGCCATAACGGTTCAAGCAGCCGGCAATAACAAATTGTAAAAATATTCAAAAATAGAAACACTTCTCTTCAATATCTTATCTTATATATTATTTCTGTGGATTATTTTTCTGTAAGTATGCGAGATCTTTCTTATTTCTTGAAGAAATCCCCCCCCCCTCATTTTGAACTTATCAGGCCGGCTAATGACGAAAAATTTACATTCAGTCTGAAAATCAAGTTTTCGGAAACGCCCCTTGCTGTTGCAAAACCTTGATGTAGCATGTAGTTCTTAAGCATTTTTTAAAGCAAAGTTCTAATACAATTTTCCAATTTTTTGCGTCGCTTTCGGCAAGAAAAAAAAATTAAACTAACCTGTGTGTACGCGTGTGTGTGTGTGTGTGTGTTTTAAATAAAGCTTAAAAGCACTGGACTTAATTGAATTGATACGTTCTAGGTTAAATTGATTAATTGATTAGTTTTTTTCGGTAGAGCGTTGGGCTATAAACTATCTGAGCTTCGGGCAAGCTCGGGCTGTCCGACATAATAGCAAATTTACATTAATATTCCGCATCACATGTACTCATAACGTACAACAGATAACACACGTAATAAAATAAATGCAGTAGGAATGCTATTTGGTGTTTCGACTCCTCTATGCAGGCTACAGTTATCATTCAAATAAGTTGACTTTTAATCGAAGGGTGGTCTTCTTTTTTTTTTTTTTAAATTAGACTCCGTTCAGACCACTATGCATAATGTAAGCATAAAAAATATTAGACATATCACAAGGGAATCCTTTTTGTGCAGAAAGTATGCTGACATGTAGATTTTTCTAATAGCAGTGTTCGACCTTTTGTACAAAAGAAAAAACACTGCGTCAAATTGGAACTACGAGTTTCACCCAGTAAAACTTTAATTATTTATTCGAATACGATACACAACATTAAAATTATTATCAACTTCATTAGTAAGAAATCATTTTCTACTCCTTTACTTTCGGTAAAACACACATACACACACACACACACATTTTGCCTACGTTCGAAAAATTACACTTAAAAAACGGACTCAGTTCAACTGGTTTTGGTTTCGAATTTTAAGGGTTCGATTAAAAGAAAAATATGTGCGAGAATTTATGCCGTAACGGTTAAAGCGGCCTGCTATGGGAAATTGTTCAATATTCAAAAATAAAAACACTTATTTTCAATCGAATTTATTACTTCTCTAGAAAGTTTGTTTCAATCGCTACGTGAGATCTTCCTCATTCTTTAATCAAATTGCATATTTTACGAATAATTTTAAATCGCATCATGCTGGCTAATTACAAAATATAGAAGCATGATCTTATTTTGTTTTCGGCAAAAAGCTTTTTTGCTGTTTTTTATTACGCATTACTTCAATGAATAGCATTCGAAAAGCAAGGCGCAATTGCTGGGTTTGTTGAAGTGTCGTGTTGTTAATCAGAATGGCGCCAGTTCAAAACCGTGCTAATAAGTATCTCTTTTTTTTTCCGTCAGATGCTCACATGGGCAGGACTATTTGCCACAACCTGTTTTTCACATGCAAAATTACTGCTTTTTCACGAGTCACTCAGCCACACTTTTAATGATATTTATGTTTGCATTGAAAATACGTACAACCAAAAGGTGAGCGATGATCAAATTATCACAACGTTGTATTTAACGAGGTTTTGTTACTGATGTCTTCAAATTTCATGCCTTCTATTGTGCGCTTACTTTTTTCCGTTTACTTTTTTTGGTTCTTCTTCATAATGTTATTTCTACGAAATTTTTAATGAGCGAAATGCCTCTTGAAACGATTCGAAGCACAATGCGGAGTTCCGCACGGGTCATCTAGTTACATGTTTAACTTAAACCACCGATTGTGTTAGGCTTTTTAATAATACCACGAATTGTGATCTTTAGCATCATATTTGGATTTGAAACAAATTCTCTTTTTTTTATTTAAAAAAAAGTCGCTAGAATAACTTGTGTGTTTGTCTACTGCGTTAATTCACTGTTCCCAAATAAAGTCCGAATGTGAAGGGTTTGTTCGTTAACGGATATTTATATTTTCTTGTCTTCTGTTTTATTTTTTAGATTCATACTTTGTTCATTTTACGCATTAAAGTCAATTTTCATGGAATAAATGGATCTCGCTTCGCTCGAGTCACCAATCTTTTTAATGCTGCGTGTTCCCACGTTGTGCGGTGGTGCTGCATATTTCTCATATCTTTTGTATGCAATGTCCCAATCTTCTTCCGATGTCAGCAAAATTAAATACGCGAATTCGATTTTACATCAAAAGACCTTTTATTCTTTCCAAATTAAATCAGCAGCATAAAGCGCAATACATTTATCAAATGCATTTACATCATTTTTCTAGGTATAAGGTTCAATGTTTACATTTCTGTGAGACTAATGGGGGATTAAATAAGCAATACAATATGTTCATATTATGAAAAGTTGAAAAATTCTTTACTTTCAAATAGTTGTTATCCGATTTATTAAACAATGTTCTATGCGAGGGACCAGCCAGATTCCATCCGTGTTTCTAGAGTAAAATCGAACAAAATATACTTCACACTGAAAAAATAAAGTAAACATGGCAAACAAAAACCAGTAAACATTTTAACTGCTTTTCAAAAAAAAAAAAAAATGTTTTCGTCTTTAAATCACTTTGTTGCATAACATTGTCGAACAAAAAGTATCTAATTAGGAAAATAAAAATTCCTTAAAAAATGCATGAATTGAGCTGGATTAGCTGTATCTTTTCTTCGCTTATTTTCCTTTACACTGTAAAAAAACTCCGAAACTTTACTGGTTATTTCCGTGGAAAGTTTCGGGATTTCAGAGGTGTTGATCTATTTCCCCGTAAAATCCAGTATCTTCGCCAAAAAGTTTTCTGAATTGCTAAAAGATGCACAAATATAGACTTTCCACTGGTGTGAAAACTATTTTTTGCTACCAGTTTAAATATTGACTGAGAGCGTTTATTAAGTGTATTGGCTTTAGCAAAAATACTGCCTGTCCGTGATTAACTAAGATCCCAAAGGGAACTAAAAAGTCAATGGACAGTTGCAGGCTTTGCGAAGCAGGTAATTGCAGGCAAGGATTGTGCTTGGTTCTTGCTTGCAATTTTCACGTGCTTTGGTCATGGTTGCTCTAGAGCTTTCTTGGTAAATCAGGAAAGCTCTGATCAATAACATTACACCTACTTAATTTTTCTAGAAGGTTCTCAAGATATGATTTGCATTAACAGGGGAGATTTTCCAATAATTCAGGAAGTTTCAAGGATAATCTCAGAAAGGTTACTGACTTTTATCAGAAAACGTTCCTGATTTTTGCAAGATACGTTACTGGCTGAAATTGGGCACATCAGCTGCCTATTATTTTCCAGGAACGTTTCTGAATCGTTTTTACAGTGTACTTGACAAGCTTTGACCTTGAAAGTAGCGTTTTGAATGTGGTAGCGGCCCGTAAATCATTTTTCGTTGATAACTTTTGCACGGAATGCAATGAAGATTTTTACCCAGGTTGCATTTTGCTGTCTAACTTAATTATGTAGCAAAAAGTAGGGGTTCCCGTTGAAAAATTAAAACTTCGTGCTAATTTTACTTTGTATATGGTCCCTTATCAAAATTTTACTTATGTAGTTTTAAAAAGGACTTTAAAAAATGTCGGATGACACCTTTCTTTCCTTTATAGCATGTTTAATGGCCGAATAGTTCAAATTGTTTCGTTTTTTTTCTTGACTACCAATTAAGGAACCTTTTTCGCAAAAGTACTTGATTTTAAAAGGAATTGGGTAAAAACCCGAAACTTTTCACGGAAATAATAAGTAACGTTTCTCAATTTTTTACAGTGTATAAAACAATGGATTATGTTACGGTCACGTGTTATATCACCGCAATCACAAGTATCGCTGTGCACTAATGATTTAAAACTAATAAGAAGTTTTGGTAGCAGAAGAATGCATGATGTACTTAAGTTTTGAGCAAAAGTAAAACATTACTTTTATTACTTATTTATTTATTTAGTTATTGAAATACTGTGTTGTTATGTCTCTATAAAATATTTTGCAGACCAAATCAATTATAACTGAAAAAATTAATGAGTTTTTTACAGATATATTATTAAATAAAACTTATAAACTATAGCAAAAAGTTTCCTAAGCATTTAATTAGTTACATTTTATTTAATAGTGATGCATATATTCCATGAAATAAAAAAAATGACTTATTTATGATAGTTATCCCTTTCACTCAAATACCAAAAAAAAGGGTTTGTTTCTTTACTTCATTTTCTTTTCTGGAAGAAATAAGTCGGTAATTCTGCACTATTTTTTCTTTTAACTCTGAAAAAAAAGGAAAAAAAAAAAACCCTCCTCGCTAATAAAAACTTTTTTTACATCCTTCTCACGCAACGCCGGTTTTCAATTCAATCCGTTTTAAACATAATTGTATAACCTAATACAATGTTTGTTTACCTTATAGAAAGTTAAAAAAAAGAAAGAGCATTACATAAAATAAATGTAAATTTCGAAATACATGTTTAGATCGAAATTTTCTCCTGAAAAATCACGCTTTTCGCAATAAATAATACAAATATTCTCAACAAGTCTCGTCACGTACATTAATATATCTTCAACTGCACGTACATTGGAATTGTATGTCAAGTTTATCGTGTTTTGACTAATAAGAAGTCAAAGTTTTTTAAAGAAGGATAGACTTTTCGATATGGAGAGGATGCGATATAAAAATAACAAACCTGAATCACGTTGTGATTAAAACGTGCTCCTTATTTTTTTCCTTGATTTTTAATTTCGTATAGCAAAATACATACTTACGACAAGCGAAATATTTTATGCTTGGGATTAGGTTAAAAAATAAAATGTTACCAAAGGATGAATTTGTTGATTAATTTAAAAAAATAGGACTTTGAGTAACTTTGGGGTTATTTTTTCAATGTTTAGTTTTGTACCTTTCTTAACAAAACATTCTCAGCATATATCATCGTCCAACATTTGATTAATAACGCTTGCTATAGTGAAAATAAATTCTCGAAAAAACAAAGCGTTGTTGAATAATATTGACAAGTAAGAAAACAAGTAAGTAATATTGACAAGAAAAAAGATAAGATTGCACTCTCGGAGAAAAATCATTTTGTTCCTTTTAACAACCGAAACAGGTTTATTCTCTTTGCTAAATAAAACTTTGCGCGATCTGCATATAACTGCACAAATACACTTCTTAATTAATGATTCCATATTTTCCCATGTTATTTGGGGTCTCCCTCCCCCCTTACATCAGAAAATTTTTTTTGGCAGTTCGCGGCAAAACTTTGAACAATGTTAGTAATTTCTTTTAATTAGTTTTAGTAACTTATATTTCTTTACCTAAGACAACTGTATAATACTTAAACAGTTTTTCTGCTGTTTCATGCCAATCAAATGCATTACCATAATTAAGATTCGAATAGTATTACAAAGAATAGGGGAAAGCTGGGCAAAGGGGAACAGTTCCTATCGTTTACCTTTCATTTATTTAACTAATCAGTCATGTATTCATCCATTAAATTAATTAATTTACATTTATCCATGCATTAGTTAGCGCATTCAATTATTCATTTACTTCTTACTCATTCACCATTTTATTCACTCAATTATGTTTTCTCATAAATAATTGAATCGGCTATTTCAGAAAGGGCGTAAGTCCAATGGATTCCCGTAGGACTTACGCCCTTTCTGAAATAATCGATTGAACTTATTGATTTTTTTACGTTAAAATGGATGAAAACCTGTGAAATACCGAAAATAAGCAGAGACGTTTCGATTTTTTTACAGCGTAGAGTGCCAGCGAAACAACTATCAGTTACCATACCAATTGTTTAATGTCTTAAAAACATGTTTGTACCTGTATATTCATTAAGTAACTATGCAAAACTAATTTTGAGTAAGATAGAACTTATATAAACCATTTTTCATCAAGAGATTCCTTCAGGACATTGGTAACCTCAAATAGTTCCCAATGTGTAAAACTTCGAAAAATCCTGTTTAAAGAGTTCTAGTTTGCATATTAAAGAGACAGTGACGTCATTGTCACTCATGTCATAGACATCGAGGGTGGAAATCTCTTAAGATCAGTTCCCTAAATCTCTTATCTTTCAAAGTGTCACCATTTGCAGATATTTTGAAATAGGTTTAAATGGATTTCAGTATTTTGTTCAAAGGAAAATTCGTGTATTTTTTCTTTTGTCGCATATTGGGGCTAGTTCTAACTTTGAAATACAAAACTATTTTGAAAGCACAAACTTTCAATCATTGTTCACGAGAGGGAGAATCATGTAAAGTATAATCAGTTTGACTTATTTTGATGCTGTTTAAAAATTGCAAAAGCATAAAACAAAATTATGTTTTTCAAATATAGGCATACATTTATCATTCAGTATTCTTAGTAATGGGAATCCTATACGATTAATCTCTAAATACAAAATGAGAAGAATTTATCTTTTGCAGAAGTATAGCAAATAATCGTTTTTTTTTTTTTTTTTTTTTTTTTAATCAATTTTTTGCAGGGAAATTTGGGGCAAAATGAAATAGATAAGATAGTTTATTTTTATCAAAATGTACAATTTGGAATTTTTTTCTGAAAATTATAGTACATAAGGCAAGCATAATAAAACTTGCATTAGAATATTATCTTTTAGTTTTCGCAGTAAATTTGTTCCTCCAAAAGAAAAAGGAGGCCATTTTTCACTTCTTTTTCATGGGGCAAAGTGGAAAATAAAATATTTTTTCTTCGATTAGTAAAAGTATTTTTGATCAAATGAATGAATATATAAAAGAATGAATGAATGAATGAATGAAAAGGAAAGTAAACTGTAAACGAAAAAATAAATTAATTAATTAATTAATGAGAAAAATAAACAAGTTAATAAAATAGTGAATGAATAAGAAAATCAGTAAATAAATGAATAAGTAAGGAAGTTATTACATTAAGGAATGTATGTGAAATAATTAATAAATGAATACGTAAATGATTTGTTAAAAGATTGAATAAGTAAATGAAATGGACTTACACTTTCCCGAATCCCCTTTGTCCCGCAAGCACTGGACTAACTGTACAAAAGCATTTAAAACATAAATAAACTTAACATTAAACTAATAAATACTGCAAAGAATATTAGTAGGTTCCAGTTAATAATTAAAACTTTAGTAACAAGAACTTTATAACATATTAATAACAAAAATAATTTTTGCCTTACAACAAAATATAACAATATGTGTATTACTTTTTGAAAATTGCTTGTATTATCATATTCTTTGATTTTCAGAGGCATTTTTTCTTAACTGAGATAGATTACATGTGTTACTACACAGTTAAAATATTACTAGATAGGTGGCGCTAAAAGCAGAGTAAATATTTCACCATTTCACTTTGCCCCCACATTCCCCTATATTGAAAAACCTATACGCCTTTTCTAAAAAAAAGCCTTTTTTCCTCAATTTGAAAGAAAAAGAAAAAACTTCAAAACTTCTATGCCCATATTCATATCTAAACAATAAAATGTTCTACACGTGTGTAGAGCACTTACCAAAGAAAAAAACAACAACAACAAAGTGGCAATATCCTTAATCTAACGCAGCTTTTACTTATTTTATCTAAAACACTAAAGCTAATGTTTCGTATACTTTCAGAAACAACAGCATACAATGTTCGAGAGCTAACTAGTAAGCCAAACTGAGTAACTCAATTTTTCCGAATCAGGGACTAAGCAAATAAAATTACGGGATAGAGTTAAATCCATTAAATAAACCTCCGCATTTCTTCAAAAGAGTTGCACAAATTTAAGCCGCTTAGTACAGTACATAGTTCGTGCAAATTCTCCATGTAAAGAAAGAACATATTTTGGCTTTTATGAAATTTGATGTTTCGTGTAAAATGTTGCACGGGTTGATTAATGGATTCAAACAGTAGCTTCATAAACTAAAGGATTAAAAGTGAAAAACTTTTTTGGAAAGCTTATTTTATACGCATTAATGCTAAACAAAATACGGTAAAAAAAAAAACAATGTTGTGAGTTTGCCTTTTATGATTCTTTTGAATTTTTTGACATTGCCAAAACAATGCGTCTATCACTAATATTACATACAAAATACAAATTTAAATTTACCGAATTGTACTTTTCATTTATACGAAAGCTTATTTTATGCGCATTATGTGCTAAACAAAATATTGTTACAGAAAATGATGTGAGTTTGCAATTTATGATTCATTTGAATTTTTTTTGACACATTGCCAAAGCAATGTATCTATTAAAAATTTTAAATTAATGTATCATCTTAACATACAAAATACAAATTCAAATTTAGCGAAATGTACATTTCATTATCTTATCACATGGTATATAAGCAGAAATAAAAACATGACAGGGGTTCGTCTCTCTAATATTATTATTTTTAAAATACTCAATCAGTGTTTGAACCTTATATAACACATTGGGTTACATTCAAAATAACATTTAACATAATGGGAACATTGAAAATAGCGCCCCAAGAAAGAAGAAAGTTACAATTGTGAAATTTTACATATAAGTAGAGTGACATCTGACAAGCAAATGATCCAAGTTTGGTGTCAATGCGCATGTCCTTTTACCCTACAGTATCGGTGACATCAGGAAAAAAGGTGCTATATAAATCAGTGCATAATTTAAGACTTGTAAATGTTACGATTACATCCGGATTCGAGTGAAGCCTTAACAAGTGAAGGAGGCCAGGTGAATGAGTTATAGTACGTTTCTCACAGTTAAGCGAGTTTGATAGTGGTTCGATCATCGGCATGAAAATTGCAGGCTGGTCGACGAGCCGTGTTGCTGCCTAGGTGAATCGTTTGGAGTGTTCCGTTAGGAACTGTTGGAGGCACTGGACTCGAGATGGTACCCACGTGCAAAAAAACAAGTTTGGAGCGACCGGGAAGACCACGAGAAGAGAGGATGAGAGGATCGTGCGGCAAGCGCTCGTGGATCCCATGCTGACTCGTTTCACCATACAAGCAGACGTAGGAGTAGCAGTTGTTCCCAGAACCATTTCTAAACGTCTTGCGGTAGTAAATTTGCCGTCCAAGCGCTCTTTTCGTGCACTCCCTTTAACACCAAAACATGGCAACTCCGTCTGCAATGGTGTGAAGTCGGAGCGATGTGGGATGTCACTGATTGGCAAAAGGTGGTGCTCAGTGATGACTCCTGATTCGTTTTGGGGTCAGATGGTATCCTTGCACGGATGTGGAGGCGCCCTGTAGAAAGGTACCAGTCCACCCATTCTATCGCACGACACACTACTCGCGCAGCGGGCAAAGTGGTTTGGAAGGCCTATGATAGCCGGTCCACTCTAGTTGTGGTACGTGGTACCTTAACGGGCACTCAAGACTTCTTACGTCCTTTTGAGTCTCTTCCATCGCCAGCCCGCTCCGCCGACTTGTCCCCTATAGTTCATGTATGGAATCAGCTAAAACGCCAGATGCCGCCGTGCTACTCTGTGCAAGATTTAGAAGTGGCTGTTCGAAATTTGGGGGTTCAGCTGCCTCAGAACAACATCAGGCGTTAAATTAGCTCAATGTCGGACTGTATTGCAGCAAAAAGGGGTCCAACGCGCTATTGAAGTAGCATTGTATTTATCTCATTTCTCAGCCTGTATTTGTTCAATTGTCTAGATTTTGGGATCAAGTGTCTCATCTGCATTATTCCGTATATAAAATTTCAATTCAATCCAATGCTTTCTTCTTGGGGCGCAATTTTCTATGTTCCTGAGTGCATATAGAAAATGTGATTAGGTTTTTTGTTTTAAACTTTTTGTAATGAATTGTTTCAAAATGGCAAACAAAACAGCCAATAAGGAAGGTTTCTCTTACATCAATTCTGAAAAATTCGTCCCAGGCCTAACATGCTTCATTTAATTTTTTTAAAAAAGGTGCACAATGTTTAATCGTACAACATACACTTAGCTGTAATATTTTAAACATAAATATTGCTTTCATTTCAAACAAGACAAATGTGTTTGGGTGAATGTAATATAAATATTTAAAAGAATAAACAGAAATAAGATAACGTGTATACATGTACAAAAAAACAATTAAAAAGAGTTAAAAAGCTCTACAAACAGCTGTTTCGAAGTAATAAAAACAAGCACCATCATCAATGCAAAAAGTAAAAATGGTACAAAGTCTGACGATGTGGGGAGTGATGAGAAAAAAAAAGAGCCCCATTTTTTATATTTTTTTTTAAAAAAGGAATTATTTTTATCAAATTGTTATTTTAATTCTTTTTTTTTTTTTGTTTCTTTTTTTCGAAATTAATTAAAGAAACTCCTTAAGGAATATATGCCTATGTATATACACTGTAAAAAAATTTTGAAACGTTACTGGGTATTTCCGTGCTACGTTTCGGGATTTTAATGGTTTTTATCCACTTCCTGGAAAAATCAAGTATCATTGTCAAAACGTTTGCTGAATTGCTTCAAGTCGCAAGAATGCAGACTTTTCACTGTCGTGAAAAATATTTTTAGCTCCCAGTTTAAAGATTAACTGAACGTATTTATTAAGCGCATCGGCTTCAATTCAACTACGGCCCGAAAATGCTAATTAAACTGCCAAAGGGAGCGAATAAGTGTGGACTACTTTGCTTTGTAAGAATTGCAGGCGGGTGAAATTCTCGTCACTTACTTGCAATTCTGGTTTAGCTTTGGAAATGTTTGCAATAAGGCTCTTTGAACTTCCTTGATAAATCAGGAAAATGCCAAGTCATTATATTATACATTCCTGAGTTTACTCTAACTTTCCAGAGACACGACTGGCTTTTAACGGGAAGATTTCTGAATTTCTCAGGAGGCTTCCAGGGCAACTTTAGGAAGATTACTGAATTTTAGCGGAAAATATATCTGGATTTTGCAAGATATGTTACTGGCATAAATTGGGCACATCAGCTGCCAATTATTTTCCAGAAACGTTTCTGAATCGTTTTTACAGTGTATATATATATTAACATAACAGCATTGTTTAAAAGACGCAACTTCTTTATTTCCTCGATTATTACTCTTTAATTATATATTTCTTCGTATGAGAGAGGCGTATTTTGTTTTTAGAGATCAACTTTAAAAATCAAAAGGCATACTTGACATGATTTGCAGTCTTAGCTAATTTATAGAATATTAACCAGATGCTAAAACGTTGATGTTTGTATAAAGAAAGTAGGCTCATTTAGCTCTGATAGGTTATTTTAGTACTACATTTTTTTTTCTTTTGTGCGACAATGAAATACTGAATGGCATAAATAGATGCAACATTTAAGCACAAAAAGAAAAATAAAACGCATTAGACGTCTGAGTTGAAAGAAAATTAAAAACATTAATGGACAACTTAATTAAAAAGAATCGAATCTTTTTTCACCTTTTAATATAGTCTTAACTGATTCAATGTCTTACATCTGACTTTGAAATAAAAATCTTTGCTCTTTTTTTTCTGTGTGTGTGTGTGTGTGAAACATTATTTTGTATGAAAGCATATTGAAGAAGTTAATCCAATGAAAATCCGCAAAAAATGCAATTAGAAGTACAGAATTTGTGATAAGATATAAAAATGACATGAGTAACGTTTCAATAAAAAAATTCCCTTAGGGAACTTCGTGAAAAGTTAAATACATACGTTAACGTATCCTTTTCATGATGAACAAATTAGATTTTTGTTTTGTTTCTACCCTCCAATAAAAAACGGAGAATTGACATATTTTTCTTCAAAGAAAAAGGTGAAAAATAAAATATTTTTCGAATGAAATATTTTCTATTTAACTATTAAAAATATTTTTGATCAAAATAATAAATATAGAGTTGGGTGAACGAAATAATAAATATCACTGTAAAAAAATTCCGAAACGTTACTGATTATTTCCGCAGAACGTTGCAAGATTTTATGGGTTTTCACCTATTTCCCTGTAAAATCAAGTATCTTCGTAAAAATTTTTCCTGAATTGCTACAAGTGGCACGAATGCATACTCCTCACTTGGAGTGAAAAATACTTTTAGCTACCAGTCTAAAGATTGACTTAGAGTAATTAATAAGTGTATCGTCTTAAGCTCATTTGCAGCCTTTCCAGGGTGACTAAGTTCCCAATGAGAACAAATAAGTCTCTGGATAGCTGCAGCTTTGCAAGCAAGGGAGATGCTTGGTTCCTACTTGCAATTCTGATTTGGGCATGGTTGCGTTTGATGCTTCTGGAGCTTTCAGTAGCTCTAGAAGGCTCTAACTAGTTGCATTACACCTACCGTATTTCAATTGAAAGCTGACTTTAACTGGTGCAATCTCTATGTTCTTCAGAAAGATTCAGGGATGCTTTCAGGAAAGGTTATTGATTTTTAGCGGAAAACGATCCTGGTTTTTGCAAGTTATGTAACTGGCAGAAATTAGGCATATCAGCTGCCCATTATTTTCCAGGAACGTTTCTGAATCGTTTTTACAGTGTAAGGAAAATAAATGAATAAATGCATAAATGAATGAATTAAACTAAGAGAAAAAATGAATTAGTAAAAGAATAAGAAAATAAATGAATGAATAAGAGAATTATTGGTTGAAGAAATGCAAATGAATAAATTCATACATAAATACGTAAGCGATCGAATTAATGATTGACTGAGTACAATAATTTGTACCGCGTACGCTGGACTAATTAAACAAAACAGTTAGCAAAGCAACAAAAATAAATATTAAATGAATTCATATTGCACTGAATATAGGTAGATGCCAATTAATATTTAAAGTGTTCTTAATGAGAATTTTATTATTTATTATAAGAAAATATTTTTTTGTTTTACAACGAAGTATTCTAATAAGTGTATCAATTTTTAAAAATTTCACGTATTTACAAGGGAACAGTCATTTTGATGCCCGAGTATTTGGAACTGATTTCCTATGAACTTGGTGCCCTGAGTTCAAATATGACATCAGTTTTGCCCAGAAGTTCATATTTCTCAGATATAACATTGAAATATACGTGACATGGGTTTAATTTGCATAGATAGATAAAAAAAAAAGATGCATGGAATTTTTATTCCTTCTTGTATTATACAAATAATCAGAACTAAATTACCATATAGAACAATTAAGTTGTTGGCCATGGATCCTCGATTTTTAAGGGCCCCAAAATGACTAAAATTGTGGTAGTCTATTATAGTATTTAAGAAAAGGAAAGGAAATTCAGGTGCTCTCATTTAATTATTTACTTCTTTTTTTGTGTGGGATGTTCTGCCTCCCAGCAAATATTTTGTATGAGTTGTTCAGCGCGATAACACCCCTGAAACTACCAGTCCTGGTTATTCAGTATTGTTTATATTTATAAGGTTTGACTGCACAAGATCCTAAACAGATACATTTTTGTTTAGAATCCCTCCCCCCTCCCCAATATTAGGCGACCCTGAATCCTAAAAATATTATATACAAAGCTCCAACTCGTCACTGATCACTCGAAGCAAATATATACAAGACAAGAACTTACAAATCGATTTTAATTCGTTGACGCGTTTCTACTAAAGTTGCCAGATATTTACTCCATTGACTAAATTTTCCTGAACGTAAATGGACTGCATCAAAAAGTGAAATGTGGAAATGAGTTGTCCTTGCCAATATATTCCGAACGAAACAAAAGTTCGTTCAAATCGGACTATTCATTCAAAAGTTATTGGGAGAGGGGAGTACAGACCGACAGACATATTTTCCTTATAATTGACAGACACATTTCCTTCAATACATTACTTTTCAATTTTTGATTTTTCGATATTTATTTAATTATTTTACTCATTTTGACTATTTTTTAAAGATGCATTAAGCCGCCTTTTATGCTTTTTTCTTCTTTCTCTGACTTTTACTGGGAAAATAGGCTAAAAGATGTGCTTAAATATGATTTCTGAAATTAAAAAAATATATATATATATAATTGTTTTCAGTTTACGAACAACAGCAGAAACTCGTGCTTAAGATACTTAAAGCAAAATGTGTCATACACTTGTTCTATAAAAGTAAATAAGTGTTTGTAACTTGGAAACCAAATTATTGCTACTATCTAAAAGTTTAGACTAAACTCGGTAAATCTTTTTTGCTAATATTAATGTTTAAAAGTCATTTCAAGTTGTGTAATGTTATATTTTATTTAAACTGAGCGGAATACTTTTTAAAGAATAATCTCAGTTTTTTAAATTTAAATTGAGTGAAATACTTTCAAAAATTTTTAGTCATGTGGTAACTGTTCTGTAAAAAAGAAAGTTTTTGATCTCACTATTAACTTTTTCACCAATAAATATCCCCATTAGTCGTTTTAAAAGAAAAACTAAAAGTACATAAGTCTTGAAAGGGACAAAAACTTCCTTCATCAGTGCTTTATCCCTATGTTTAATTTGATCGAAGAAAGATATTTGTAATCCCCTAATGAAATTATAGAAAAAGATTAAATTTATTTCTACTTTTTCAGCTTAGTAAGGAAAGTTCTAATTAAATTATAAAATATAGAAAAACCTTCGGTTAAACAAACAGTTATTGTTTCAAAATTATTTTTCTTGAAGGGAAAAACTCTTTTTCGTATTTAATTAAACCTATAAACCAGAGTCATGAAAGGAAATGTAAAAGAAATCTAGGCATAGCTTTTAAAAGGCTTGAAAAATTAGAAATTCGTTTTGGCCATTCTTGAGGTTACGAATGAAAAAAAAAATGTTTAATCAGATTAATGCCTCTCTCGCCATTAAAAACAGCGAATATTTGAAATGGTTATCTTCGAATTCTAGGAAGTTATTGATTTTTTTTAAAATTATTTTCCATCATTGCTTTTAATTCAGTGGTAAGTTTTTAAAAATACAGTCAAACTTTAATTCTAATTTTAAAAGCTTTGCAACTGCTTAAACATGAAATTGTTTATTTTTCTTCTTTCAGAGGATTCATTATTAAAAATTAGAAAATGGAGGACAAATGAGAAATTAATAAACATTTTACTGTCTCTGATACGAAAAATATCCATAAATATCTACAAAAAAAAACCGTTACAGAGAATAACAATATAATGAAATATCCGTGTGAACGAAATGCAGTTTCAATTGATTTCCATTACATTGCTTGAATTATATTGCAACGAAATTCCGGTTGCAACGAATAAAATTTTTGCTTCCTTGACATTCGTTGTAACGGATGTCCACTGTATAGCCAAAAATATCTAGACATATTCTATGCTTGACGGTTTTTCAAATTTTCACGGAAATACCACAGAAACAGTTTCGTAATTTTTGGCATACAGAGGTAATGCCATACACTTTAAAAACGATTCAGAAACGTTCCTGGAAAATAATAGGCAGCTGATGTCCCCAATTTCTGCAGTAACATATCTCGCAAAAACCAGGAACGTTTTCCGCTAAAATTCAGTAACCTTCCGGAAAAATCTAAATATCTTCCCGTTTAAAGTCAGTCGTGTGTCTGGAAATTCAGAGTAATCTCAGGTAGGTTTAATATAAGAGCTTGGCACTTTCCTGATTTATCAAAACAATTCCATAAGCAGTACTGCAAACATGGCTAAGCCAGAATTGCAAATAAGTACCGAGAATTTTTCTCACCTGGAGTTCTTGCAAAGTTAAGCAGTCTCAACTTATTCACTTCTTTTGGAAGTTTAATCAGCGTGGGCGAGCCGCAACCGAAACGAAGCCCTATAACACTTCATAAATACTCTTAGTTAATCTTTAAATTGGGAGCTAAAATCATTTTTTATATCAGAGAGAAGCCAGCATTCGGACAACTTATAGCAATTCAGAAAGCGTTTTGATAATGATACTGGATATTTCCAGGAAGTGGATAAAAACCGTTAAAATCCAGAAACGTTACACGGAAATACTCAGTAACGTTTCGGAATTTTTTTACAGTGTAGCCTATACATTAAAGTATATCTGTGATCCTTAGAGCAATTGGGGGAGCAACAGTGAGTTGAAGAAAAAATGAATTTGTTGATTATCCTGCATAGTAAAAGCAGACAAAGGCCTTTGAATTCAACAAAGCAAGTTTGCTTGCTTTGTACAACTGTCTACAGATTCTCGTTAAATTATCACTTATACTCATTAAAAAATAAGCAATTCATTTAAAATTTAAAATTTCATTCCCAAGAGTTGTGGTTGATGAGTTAGTTGGAGCTTTGTAACCGACGTTCAAATAACTTAACGACATAGAGTGAAGCCTAGTATTGGATCTCCAAAAAGCAAGACTACGAATCTGTTAAAATGTTATGCATTTGACAACTTTAGCTTTCCCAGCGCGCACACGAAAAATAGTATTTTCTGACTTTCATAACTTCGTCGCTAGTTGTATTTTGCAACACAAAACAGTTTTAGTTGAATTTTGTAGAACATTAATAATATGTACATAATCCAGTGAAATGTAGTTCAATGATTTACTAGCAATCGATAGATCGTGTGTGTCAGAGAATGCTCATAGATCTGTATCACATTTTTTCAATCAATCAGTGCAGATGTCGTAAATCGTAAGAAAAGTTTATCATGAGTGAACATCCATTTACTATCTAAGAACCCTTGAAATACAGTTCAATAGATTGTCGATGCGTTTTGAAATTGTTACGATGTTTCGCAGGATTTTTTAAATAAAATTACAAATATGCGTGGCTACGAATTTAAAAAAAGTGTGTTTTTCCTTCTTTTTTCGCTGATGCTCAACGAAAAGTTAGCCCTTTTTAAAGTTTCCCATATTAATAAATTTGAATATTTCGATTCAATTCAATTCTCTGTTGCATGCTCAGAGGTTGCCTAAACGCTTTTGAAAAGGTTGGTGGAAAACCTTTATGGGAAAACTTTGAACAAAACCGGCTATCTTTGTATACATGAGTAATATTTTAACTTGTCCATACAGAATAACTGCTCATAACATATTAAAAAAATATATGAAATTTACAACTTCTCAGAATTTTTGTGAAGTTAGAAAAGAAAGAAAACTGTTTTACTTTTTCAAATGCGTTGGTACTCTCGAAATGCTTGTTGAGTGGAAGTTTTATGTACCGTGTTTACTCATGCAGAGCATATAAAAGTAACTTTTAGCAGATAAAATGCATCGTAATAAAGTTACATTTAGTTTCTTTTTTTTAAAATTTTCGTTAGTTAAATCGAAGGGACCCAAAGTAAAACCTCAAGGGGTTCACTAATTTCGTGTGGCCAGCCTTTACAAGACTTATGTAGAGTAGTTTTCTTTAAAACGTTTGCATTAAAAAATGCGTTCTACTTACTGGTGATCATTGGATAGACCTGCTATTAGGCAATGTACAACTAATTTTGTTTACATTTTAACGATAGTTCTTGGTTTCGTTTGGACTAATTTCCTATCTTTTATTTTAGTTTTGCTCAAATTATCTGTTTGATTTGCAAATGGTTTAATGTGTCGTTTGCTATTTTCTTAATAGCTTTTTTTTTCCTTTTCTTTACAGGCTCGCTAGCTTTCGAGAAACATGCTCTTAAAAAGGGAAAATGGTCTGCCTGCCCTCCTCCCTTTTTTATCCAGCATTTTTTCCTGGCACTGATTTTGATACTTTATTCTTTTCTAATTACATTTTTCAATTTTACATCCTGTTAACAAAAAACATAATGTAAGAGATTTCTACAACTAACTCTCAACTAGCCCAAAAAACTGAGAATGGTATAGTCTTAAATATCCGACAGATCTGAATGGTCACACATTTCGGCAATGAAAGCAAGTAGATGGAAAAAAATGTCCAACTTTTGCAACAGAAATAATTCAGAAAACGATACAACAATACTAGCTTTATAGTTATCTGAATCAATTGTGAGGCGTACAAATAATTACTAGGCAACAATTTTTATCATTTCAAACAATGGAAATCCAAAGTACACAGCATAAATAAGCTCGATGAACTAAACTCAAACTTATGTTGGACAGATTCTGCGTAAAATTTTGCTTTTCACTAGACTATACAGGGTGTTCCGTTTTAACCTCCAAGACTTTTATTTTCGTAACCACTAGTCCTAGGTGTATATACTTCCAATTGCAAAAATGTTCAAAATCAGATGCAAAGTTAAGATATTGAAAGTTTAAAGGAAAAATAAAAATGCGTCAAAAAATACAAAATTTAACTTTTTATACGGGCCCCAGGTCCCATAACTTATAGTTAGGGAAATAATCTCTATTGAAAGATATTATTAACACAAAACAATTGACATTTATGTAACCAAAACTCAAGGAGATATTCCAGTTTACGGTTTTAAGGGATTATACAAAAGATGAGATTGGAATTTACTGCCCTTTCAGAAGAATGACAGTTCGTCAAAGTAAGAAAAACAAAATATTTATATTTTTCATTGCTATACGAAAATAAATTCAAATGCTATGCCGTGAGGAGCCATTCATTAATTACCTAAGGGTCCCAAGGGGGAGGGGGTTGAAAAAATCTGCATACCCTTACTTTGGGGGGGGGGGGCAAACCATTCTTACGTAATATTTTCGAAGTCGATATTTTATATCAGAAATCACGCTGTCCAAAGGTTTTGACAGGGATCATATTTCATTTGCATCTAAACTGTAAAAACGTTCAGAAAATTTCCTGGAAAATAATAGGCAGCTGATGTGCCCAATTTCAACCAGCAACATATCTTACAAAAACCAAGAACGTTTTACGTTAAAAGTCAGTAACCTTTCTGAAATATTGGGAAAACTCTCATGTTTAGCCAGCCGTGAACCTTCTAGAAAAATTAAATAGATTTAAAGTTTGTTTAGAACTTACCTGATTTTCTCAGAAAGCTCCAGAAGCATTAGAGCACTCATGGCCAAAGCTGCAGCTATCCAGTGACATATTTGCTCCCTTTGGGAGCTTAGTCAATCTGGACGGGCCATAATCAAGCTAAAGCCGTTACACTTAATAAACACGCTCAGCCAATCTTTAAACTGGTAGCAAAAAATATCTTTCACACCAGTGAGAAGTCTGCATTCGCGCATCTTTTAGCAATTCAGGAAACTTTTTTGCTAAGATACTTGATTTTACGGGGAAATATGGGAAAACCTCTGTAATCCCGAAACGTTCCGTCGAAATAACCAGTAACGTTTGGGAATTTTTTTACAGTGTAGAAGGTAAAAACCATGTCAGGATGAGCTGTTTTTTATTTGTTTTACAAAGAATTGGTTAGTGTTGAGCCTTACGACTGATTGACACAGTAGCAGGAGGGAATTTATGCTGATTCTATGAAGCTGGTTCACATGTCACGTGTTTGTAATTAGCATTACACAGCACCAATGATATTACTGTCAGGGTCATCTATCTGCACATTTTAAAACGTGTTTCCCTTCACCAGAAAAATCCGATGACTTCAAGATCCTTTTGATGAAATATCAAGACATTCGGATCAGTAGTCTTAGAATTAGGTCGTTTCAAAATCGAAACTTTTATTATAATTACCTTGTAAATAAATAAAAATGCAACAAAATATTAGAATTTAAGAAATATCTACATATTACCTGTATCGTATCACTCACAGTTATAGTTCTCATTTGGCAGTTATGTTCCTCATTTATCATTCCAAAATGGAAATTTATAATTTTTTATTGATAATCTTATTAGGTAAACTAAAAAAAACATTTAAATATTATTAATACATTCTTTAAAAAACAGATGAATGCTTAAAACATTGCATGTTTTTCTAAAGTACTACCCATATTGACAACAAGACAAGTATAAAGCGAGTAGGAAAAAAATTACAAAAATTATGCTACGGACGAATCAAAGAATTATTTTATAGTATTTCAAACTAAACTTTTTCTTTTAAATCTTGTGCAACGTTTCAGATTGGCAATTTATTTCCAAAAAATTTTTTCTACAGTAATAAAAAAAAAACGTTATTGCCGCCTAAGTTTTGTATCATGAAGGAAAAAGCATTTTCCTTGGAGAGATTCTGTGCTATTTACAAAATGTTTTCTCAAATAATATACAATGCATGTAAACATTTTCAATGCATACGTATGTAAATATATAAGAATTTAGTTGCAAAATTGAAAAAAAAATTCTTTTGACAGAAAACCCGAAATACATACTACAATAAATATTTTTATAAACGTTAAAATGTATAAAAAGAAAAAAAAAAAAGCATGTGATTTCAAAATAGTGAAAGGTTATTTTTCAAAGAAAAAAAATGCTTCGCAGTTCATTTAAAGCCCCAAGCCATTAACAAATAACTTGACTGTGAAAAAGTACTTCTAGTGAAAGAGTGAATTCGAAAGTGCCTAGTTATTTTATTTCTAGAATGATTTTAATCTTTCGGCTGGATTTCATTTATTCACGTTTCTAAATAAAAGAACGAACACACAGATTTCATTTTCTCTATAAACTAAAAAAATCACTTTTCAACACCTGTTTTTACAACGTCTGATGCATTTTTATATGCTTATTTCTTTCCGACTGTTTTCCTATTAATTTAGAAATGTAATTTTTTCATCCTTTTTTTTTTCGTTTTTTTTTTTTTTTTTTTTTTTTTTTTTTTTTTTTTTTTTTTTTTTAACGTAAGGTACAAATTAAGTCTGGTCAATTTGAACTCCAATCTGTTTTTTCTTAAAATTCTACTACACAAAACTGTATCTTTATACAGGGTGTCCTGAAAAAGACTGACTGTTTTTAAAAATGTATAACAGGAAAACGGTAAATGACAAAAAAAATAATTCTTGCAGAAAATTCATGTGGCGGATCGTAATTTTTTCCCCCGAGTTTCAAAGTTTTAGTTGCAAATTTTTCCAACAGATGGCGCTTCAGTTAGTACGCCCGTAAATCAGAAAACAAAAATAGAAATTTACATAATTGTTTTTCGAAAATAATGAACAAACGAACAAAACAATATTTTCAAACAATTGTGGGCTGTAATCCCATGTCGCAATCGGAGGAAAAGTCGGTGATTTCAATCCTTCTTTTTTGACTTACCGGCTTACTATGTGCAGCGCCATCTATCGAAAAAAAATTGAACTAAAATTTGGAACTCTGAGGGAAAAAATTTAAGGCCCACCATATGAATTTTCTGCAAGAATTTGTTTTTTATCATTAACTGTTCTCCTGTTATAATTTTTTGAAAACAGTCAGTCTCTTTCAGGATACACTGTAAGCAATGCATTGGTTAGAGAATTAAGACTACAATTCTGTGACTTATATGTGCAAGATGCTTTGTAATATTCCAGTAGTGACTTTTGTTACTACTGGTGTTTTGTGGTTACTTTTTTGTTATAAGGGACAGTAAACTCCCAATTATGCGCAGATTAGTGTGGTACAGTAACCGCAGATAAGCAAACTTACGAATAATCAACAACGTTGGTAAAAAAGATCAATAGCACTCGCATACAATTTAAACTATTGCTCGTAAAACAAGGACATAGTAGGTAAAAGCTAGAAACGAAACGCTGATAGTTGCAAACGAATCAAACAGATACGCGAGCATACACTGCAAAAAAGAATTCCGAAACGTTACTGATTATTTCCGTGTGTCGTTTCGGGATTTACTGGTTTTCATGAGGTGACAAACTATTATAAATAATACCTACCTAAGTTTTCTTAAAGTCAGAGAAACGACCGGCTTTAAACTGAAAGATTTCTGAATTTTTCAGGACGTTTCTAAGATCAATTCAAGAATTTTACTGAATTTTAGCGAAAAACATTCCCGAAATTGGTCGCATCAGCTGCCAATTATTTTCCAGGAACGTTTCTTAATCGTTTTTAAAGTCTATCGTGCAAACAGATTAACTGCAACAGATCAGTATAGATTACTCTAAACATGCAAAGAGAAGGGAGATAATTGTTTTCAAGCTGATTCGGTCACTCGTTTACGCACATAAAGTGTAGATCTAAAAATCAGTAAGCAGTGAATATGTGAAGCAGTAAGTAGTGTCGACTTATATATCAGGTTTAGATCAACTTGAAAGGTTTAGTGTCCTTGAAAGCGAAAGAGAAGAAAGCAATAGAAATGTCTAAAAATGAATGTTGCACTTGTAAAGTTAAAATATGTGTATTTATTTACATTCAAAAAAATCATCGCCTTTTTTTTTCCCCTCAATGTCAGAATGTCCGTGGATAAGCCGCCCGCAGATAACCGAGAGTTTACTGTTGTGTAACTAGGTAGAAAAGTTGAAGAATCGCTTGCTATCCTTCACACCATAGTCAGTTTAGTCCAGTGTGTCCGGCACTTGAGGCAAATGTGCCGCTTATATTCCCTTCCCGATTAGCATAACAAATTTTTAGTTGATTACATACTTGTGATATTGCTAAGCTCTACACACTAGTAAACAAGTTGAGTGCCAACTCATTTACGTTTTAACAGCGTTGTAGAGCAGCTGCTCGAATAAATTCGGCTATGGCCCCACTTGATGGCGCTGACGCTTAACGGGAATTGAACATTTATGACATTATTTTCTGTGTTAAACCGATTTCGCTCATACATCCACCAATCAGTGACAAGTTTCAAAGTTTGTTTATTTTAGATTAGATATCGCCTATTTTCACCGCAAGAGGTGCTGAACGCAACACCTGCATCCACCAATCAAAAGCAATGGAAACAGGGGTTCCCTGTAGAGCCCTCTTTGTTGCCATTAGTTTCAGCGATTGTCACGGCCTTCGGCTTATTCAGAGACAAGCTGATGCAACTTAGTTGCCTCGTGTGAACTCAACAAAAAACAGTAGTCACCTAGTTGAAAAGCAAATTTTTAGAAAGGTTAATTCCACTAACCACCGTGTGTGTAGAAGATCTAAATAGTTTTTGTATTGCAGTCGAAATATTGGAATATTTAATTTCAATTTCGAAAAAACTGATTTTTCGAAAGTAAAATTATTTTACATTTTAACTTTGGAATTGTAGAATAGTTCTATGAAGTTATGGAGGCTTATTGGGATATTTCTGATGTTGCGAAAAAAATATCCTCTTAAATGAAGTTTTCGTGAGCAGTAAGATCGGCAGAAAAAGGAAATTTTAGGGAAACAACTTCTAATAGCAAAACAAAAAAGTTCTGTATTGCCCTCCTAAACATGGAGGACTAATTGAAAAAAATAATATTTATGCCTTCAGGTCACACATTGGGGACAAAATTTGAAAAAAAAGGTAAAAAAT
Organism: Uloborus diversus; assembly: GCF_026930045.1. Classification (NCBI taxonomy): domain Eukaryota; kingdom Metazoa; phylum Arthropoda; class Arachnida; order Araneae; family Uloboridae; genus Uloborus; species Uloborus diversus. The sequence goes on along the minus strand of NC_072738.1, from coordinate 109,348,082 downwards.
TGTCAATTTTCAATTTTTTTTTGAACTCCCAATGTTCAAAGTTTTGTTTGCATACCATTTAAATGCTTTCTTTTAATACTCTTTTTATATATCTTTGAAAATTTTACATTCCTTTACAGTTTTTAGTTCGCGCATAAGCCGCAAAGTTACGTGAAATGAATCAAAAATCAACGTTTTTAGCTTATTTGTATATTGCAGTATTTCTTCTTTTAAATTCCAATAATAAGTTTTCCAGCAATAAATGTGGACTACAACACTCTTTGCTTGAAATTCAATTATAATTTATTGCATTAACAACCCAGAACCCACCACAAGTACGTGACTGCATCTCTGTTCCTACCTGCAATTCCCAAGAAGAATATTTGTTGACAGGACATTTTAAACAAGTTTCTGCGATTGGATCGAGGTTTGAAGTTGAACTTGTGGCTCAATTTTCGTAATGATAATCGCGAGCATAATTTTTTAATATTAATCCATATCTTGTCGCATTCCAATATACTTAAACTACCGATTCACTATGCCTTTTGGGTAGGTAACACTTTGACACCTTCCTGATTTATTAAAAAAGATCCAAAAACGGTATCGCATACACGGCCAAAGCTAAGATAGAATTGCAAGTAAAAACTTTACTCCCTTGCAAAGCTACGTAGTAAACGGACTTATTCTGTCCCCTTTGGGTGCTTAATATGTCTGGCCTGTCCACAACCGAAACAGCCCCGATACACCTTATAAATACGCTCAGATAAACTTTAAACTGGGAGCTAAAAATATTTTTTACAACAGTGAGAATTCTGCATTCGTGCAACTTGTAGCGATTCAGTAAATTTTTTGACAATGATACTTGACTTTTTCAGGAAGTGGATCTTAACCATTGAAATACCGAAACGTTACACGGAAGTACTCAGTAACGTTTCGGAATTTTATTGCAGTGAAACACGTCTATAGCTATCAGAGAATTTCTTCCACCAATATTAAGATTTGAAGCTTCGAACTACAACAGTTAATTGATTGATCAATGTTTTTACTTTCTTTCACCAGTCATGAGGTTAAAAAAACAAGGATATTTACATTTATTATACATTTGCTTAAGTAGTATTCTTAAAATTCCCGTATCACACTGGGGCAGTTGAGAAGATTTAGGAACTGTCGGTGAATCTGCAGAAGTTTCTTTGAGGTACTAGCAGCACCAGATAGATTTACATGAAAAACTTAATATTCAGAAACGTCAATACCAAAACTGAGTCTTAAGTCCAACTTCAAACCTTAATCGAAACATAGAAGATTGTTTAAAATAAAATAGTTTTTTTTGAATGTAAGTTATTTTACAACTATATAATTCCTGTAAATAACTATTCTTCTTGGGAATCACAGGGTGAAACATAGAGTGCAACCACCTACTTAAGGTGGGTTCTGGGTTGTTAATGCAATAAAATATAATGGAATTTCTAACAAAGATTCCTATAGTGCACATTTATTGCTTGAAAACAAAAATGTACAAAATAATCCAAAAACATCAGATTTTGGTTAATTTCACGTAATTTTGAGATATATACTCAATCTAAAAACTGTAAAGGAATGTAAATATTTTCAAAGGTATATGAAAAGAGTATCAAAAAAAAGCATTTAAACGGTATTTGAACAAAAATTTTGAACATTGGGAGTTTTTTAAAAATATTTAAAGATTGACAATTTTTTTACTTTTTTTTTTCAAACTTTGCTGCAATGCGCGAACTGTAGACATAAATATTATTTCTGTAATTAATTTTCCAATTTTTAGAATGGCAATACGCATTTTTTTTTTTTTTTTTGCTATTAGAAGTTGTTTTTCGAAAATTTTCTTTTTTCGGCCCACCCTAAAAGGACAGCCAGCAGTGTAATGGATGACTATCGATCGGGAAAAGTCTAAGACCATCTCTTATTAGAGCATTCACGACGAAAGGTTAAAGTTTTGCATTATAACACGATTTCAACTAGTATCATATTAAGTACTTTAAAAACTATTAAGTACTTTAATAACTATTAAGTACTTTAATAACTATTGACCAAAAAAGCTGTTAACAATATGTTTGTAATTTCAACAATAGGAGTTTTCGTTTTTTACATGTTTTGAGGATGTTTTGCAGTTATCAAACTCAAATATTATTTTTCAAAGATTACAAAAATTTCATATCATTTGATTTAGAAATTTAACTGTAAGAAGATTTGAAAAACTCGTATGCTTAAGTATAGTGCGCAATGATTTTTCGAAATCTTCTTTTTTCTTTTGAAATTTTACGAACTCTTTACTTTGAGTCTAGGGGGTTCCAAATAAATCGTCCAAAATATATGACCAGTAGATGGCGCTTTTTAAAATTTACAATGAATAGCTGTAACTACCGTTTTTGACATGACTTGAAATATACAGCATATGTTTTTTAAGTATTGTAGACAGACACAAGTGGTATTTTTAAGTGAAATAAACTTCCTCCTACCCCCAATAAAACACTTTAGCAGATTTGTGTATGGAAACTGCCGTCTAAATAACCAATGAAGCATACATTTGTCAAGTATACATACACTGTAAAAACGATTCAGAAACGTTACTGGAAAATAATAGGCAGCTGATGTGCCCAATTTCTTCCAGTGACAAGTCTTGCAAAAACCAGGAACGTTTTCCACTAAAAGTCAGTAACCTTTCTAAAATTAACCTTGAAACTTTCTGAAGAAATGCGAAATCTTCCATGTTAAAGCCTGTCATGTCTCTAGAACCTTCTAGAAAAATTAAGTAGGTTTAGTGTTATTGATGAGAACCTTCCTGATTTACTAAGAAGGCTCCATAGAAATCAGAGCGACCACGGCCAAAGCTATGCAAAAAGGAATATCTCTTGCCTGCAGTTCCTACCTTGCAAAGCTGTGGCCATCCATTGACTTTTTCGCTCTCATTAGGAGCTTAGTCAACCTGAACTGGCCGTAAGCAACCTTAGGCCGATACACCTTATAAACACGCTCATTCAATCTTTAATCTGGTTGCTAAAAGTATTGCCCACAACAGTGAAAAGTCTGCACGCGTGCAACTTGTAGCGATTCAGGAAACTTTTTTGTAAAGATACTTGTTTTTACGGGGAAATAGGTGAAAACGTGTGAAATCCCGAGACGTTCCACCGAAATAACCAGTAACGTTTCGGAATTTTTTTACAGTGTATATCAGCAGAGAAAATACTTGCTGAGGATAGTGGAACTAAACTGAAACACAAGAATGCAGTCAATTTTTATGACGTTTTTGAGAGCAAGCAATCTTTACTGTTACCGCTTACTTAATACACTGTAAAAAAAATCCGGAAACGTTTCTGAGTATATCGTGCAGCTGTGGTTCATGAAAGTTTCAAAAACGTTTCTGAGTATTTCGGAATCCTCTTTCTGTAATGTCCAGAAACGTGTCTGAGTATTTCGGAATCCTCTTTCTGTAATGTCCAGAAACGTGTCTGAGTATTTCGGAATCCTCTTTCTGTAATTTTCAGAAACGTTTCTGAGTATTTCGGAATCCTCTTTCCGTAATTTCCAGAAATGTTTCTGAGTATTCTGTGCAGCTGTGGTTCATGAAAGTTTCGAAAACGTTTCCGAGTATTTCGGAATTCTCCAAACAATTTTCAAAAACGTTTCCGAGAATTTCGGAATCCTTTTTCCGTGATTTTTTCTAAAACATAATTCTTTATTATAGTATTGCATACCATATCAGTTTCAATTCTTTCATATCTAAGAGCAATAATACAAGCAATTTTAGAATTATTCGTGGATATTTTTTTTTTTTTTTTTGGAATTTCTAATGACAAATAGCATGGTTAACAGCATAACATATGCACAGTTATAAATTTTTGAAAAATTATGAAATAATCTAGTAGTTTCATTCCTAATCACAAAATCGTCGGGGAATTGGAGTGGGGGTACCTTCTGAAAAGTGGGGATTGTTTGTTAAACAATCTTAAACTTCAGTTTTTCTCTCAATATTTTCAAGACAAAACTATCAACATATTGTATTTTTAATGCAGAACTTAAAAACATATCTTGTATCAAACTTGATAGCTTTTATCTTCGGATAAAATTTGACAGGACTTACCTACCCTTCGCGTTCCGGAATTCGTTCACCTCAAGTCAATTTCTCTGACGAACAAAGTGTACCGAAAAGTACCAACAGAGAAATTGATGAATTTAAATATGACACCAAGTCCCCCTGCTGGAACCATTCGGGTTGATTCTTCTGTTCTTGCCCTTTTCCAGTTCATCACAAATATAAATACTTATTCAAAATAGGTTACTGATTTTATTTTTACAGTGTGCGCAAAATGCATTATATATTTTATTTATTAAAACATTGAACTCTATTACATGATTATTCCATTTCATATATACGAGAATAACCCCTCCCCCACCATAAAAGTGATGGTGCACCCATAAAATGCTATGAAGCGCCCACTTCCCCTTGAAAAAGCAACATCATATACATTATAAATCAAAGTATCACATACATTATAAATCAAAGTATCATATAAATTATAAGTCAAATACTTTAATATGGTGTAAAAATACAAAATTATTTTATTAAGTCTTTTTTTTTCTTTTTTTTTTTTTTTGCTTTTGGTAAAATTGAGGCTCGTAAAACGAAAAAAATGAAGACACTTTTAAATACATATATGTATCTATTTGTTAAATAAATTAATACACATTTAACTAATTTAAAGCGTTTCGCTAATGCAAATATTTAAAGAGATATCGTCATTTAGATAATACTGAAGCACTATGTTCCTAATTACAAGATATAGTTTTTTTTTTTTTTACTTCATACAATCTAGCTACACTGTTTACAAGAGAATGAAAACATGCAACCTTAAAGACGAACTATCAAACCTGACAATTTGCATATTATAACATTTAATTCATAATGCTTGATACATAGCCAAATATTAACTGAGATTGACACATAAAAACAAAGTACACAATAACACATATTTAAATTTTTTTATAATCTTCAATTCATAAATTTTACAGAATAAAACTAGACACACTTGCACTTTAAATATGTGTTCTATGTAATGTAAAATATTTTCAAATTGCAATAGTTCACAACGAAAAAATAATACTGAAGAAAATAGGTTTTTTTTAACGAGATTTATATGAACTAAAGCTCTTTAAAGTAATAGAGTTGCAAAGCGACTTACCTATTCGTCGGTGGTGGTCTTTTGCAGGCTTTGGTCACCAAAAAGGTGATTTTTATGACAGAATAAAATTCTGCCAACAAAAATTACCCATTTGGTAGAAAGAAGAAAAGTATCCAAGAAAAAAGTAAATTACCTACACAAGTTATGCGACGCAATGAATTTACATGGCGTCCTCTCGGTAGTTATTTGGTTTTCAATTTCAGTTTGTATTCCTTCCGCGAGCATGCGTCGAGAATTTGCACTTCGTACTTAAAAATAAGTGACATAGCTTCAAATTCAATCTTATGACGATATATATGCAAGAAAATATAAGACTTTAGAATTATCTTCAGTGAATTCATGCGAGGAACAAAACTTCTACTAATCCCCTTGATGAGTGTTACTTCGCATACATGAGTCACAGCACTTGTTTTCATTGCGTGCTTTCGAAAGTTTTAGTTTAGATTTGCTGCTGGACTATAAAATTGTGAGCTGCGCATGCGTCGACTCTTACTTTCTTGCTATACGGGAAACGTTTTTGATTATAGCAGAAAACTGCGGAGGGCGTACGAATCTGTGTATTACGGAAAACTTTTTTATATATTCAGAGAGTTTTCCGAGATTTTTTACAGTGTAGGTGTTGGCCAAAAAAAAACTAATAGTACGTGAATTAAGTAGAAAATATATCACTGGTTTTACATTGCAAATTTGCTTTTAAAACTACTGTACTTCGTAAGATACCTACAAATTCATTTCAAACCTAACGATCCAAATTTTCCAATAAAATTGCAAAAGGTAATGCATTCTTAGATTAGTTACAAATGTTACTATTCCAAAAATTGTGTTAATTCAATGAATTTATTAAAAGTCAAAAACGGCAGTCGAGCAAAGGTATACGCTATTTTGCTTCCAGTATTCCTCAACGATTTCAGAGCGTGAAATTTCAACTGAATAAAAATTGCATTTTGGAAATAAGAGAAGAATCTCCCAAGGAATATGCAAAATACCGGGATTTTTTATAATATTCATATGAAATAAAATTCAAAAACTGTCTGAAAAGTTTTTAATCTAGAGTTTCTACTTGGTTTAAAGTCAATGCAACTTAAATCTGATGTTGTGCAAAGGAAAAATGAATCTTCGCAGAAAATAACGTTATTTTTTGAAATTCTAGCATTTTTAGTCTTAACTTCAACTATATTTAAATGTCTCAAAACGAAAGAAACGCAAACGTATTTCTTTTTAAGTTCAAAACTTGTAATTTTTTGAAACTTAATGGAATTAAAATTATTTCTGTATATATTTAATTCGTTAATAACTGATAAAAACTTACAAATTTACTCCTTCGGTGCTTAAACCCGAAGACAATAAAGAAAAAAAAAGGAATTTTACCAATTTTATGAAGTGTAATATCTTGAAACTGAATGCAGTTATTCAGATGCGTCTTTACATATTTAATTCGTTTATAACATTATTTTAAAATTTACACATTTAGTTCATCGATACTTTTAATATTAGCTTCTTTTTATACTCTTACAGCATCAATTTTGAAAATATCCCTTCTTATGAAAGCTTTTGCATAAAGGTAAGCAATAAAGAATTATAACTAAACACCAAGCTTAAGATTTAAACATAAGTAGAAAAAACACATTGGAGGTTTTTTTTTTTTTTTGAGAATTTTAGCTTCGCCGGCAAGTTACAGACATATGTATTAGCAAACGTTTCGCTGCATATTCATTGTGTTTCAGTGATAAAGGCATAGTTTTTATTGTAAGAACTTGCTGAAATGTAAAGCCAAATGTATCGAAAATGAAAATTAAAACTTTTTAAAGAAATTAATTGTTTCTCTTTTCGAATAAGTGCTTTATTTTGGTATAAAATGGGCGGACTGCGGAAAAGTGAAATAGTTAAAAAAATTCTTCTTTTTCGTAATAAACAATGGGAAATTTGACAGTAAAGCTACAGTACATAAATAAGGGGTAATGTACTTTTCAAAAAAAAAAAAAAAAAATTGTTTTTTGGCAGTGAATCCGTACTTTCAAAAATAAATGAAAATGTTTTCTTTATTTTTTCATAGGGGAAAGAAAAAACCCTTCTTTTCTAATGATAAATGTTCTCTTACAATGCTAAAAGTATTTTAAAGTATGTACAAATAAAGAATAGTTAATAAATTAAGTAAGAGATAGGGAACAATAATCCAATAAACTAATACACTGATTAATTAATCTGTGAGAAAAAATAAAGTAGTAAATAAAGTTGCTACAGATTAAAATAATAAGTAAATGAAAGAATAAATAAATATATTAACGAATGAGGGGAATAAATTAATAAATGATGTGAAAGAATTAATTAATACATGAAAACCCACGCACTTTGCCCGCGTATACTTGACTAAGTGTACAAATCAATTAAAGTAACAACAAGCGTAATATCAAACAAATACATACTGCACCGATCATTAGTAGGACTCATCTAGTTTTTAAAATGCTAATAACTAAAATCATGTAAATAATAATTAATAATAAATAAAGTTTATCATTTATTTATTTTTATTTTTTTGCTAGAAACAAAAATATTACATTTTATTTTTAAATGCTCGCAATATCATATTCTTTGATATGATATACCATATATATATATATATATATATATATATATATATTTTACATGTATATGTATATGTTCTGCTTAAGATTACAAGATCTGATATAAAAAATTGTTTAGTTTTTATTTTAAAAAATAATGAACAATTTTCAATCGTTCTACTTATTACTTTTTGATTACATGATACTGCTAAGGTTTTATATAAATTTTTAAACATGTTCTTTTTTAAAAAAAATTTCAGATGTACACTATTTTTTCTGATTTACTTAAGGTTGATTTTTTTTTCTTGCTTTTGGGTCTGCTTTGTTATAACGTTTAATGGATTTTCTATTATTTTTGAACAATAAACTTGTTGCCAAATATACAAAGAAAAGTTATGTTTCCCATTCTTCTCTTATTTAAAGAACATAACAAACTGTCTGATATTTTTACTTTCGTTTCGAAAAAGTAATGATGCAGTACATATTCAAAACATATCGATTTTATTCCGCGTAACCAAAAAGTGAAGCACTTTTAACCTTAACTTATGCTAAATGTTCAGCGTGCAAACCAGCATTGCGATAAATCACTTAAATGGGGCTATCAAACAATAGAATCGCTTTAAAAGGATGGCAATACTTTTTCAAGAATAACTTTGCTTCTTTATTTCATTTTATGGGACCTCTGCTTCAAGAAAAAACAGGCCTTGGTCGTTTCACTAAAAGCATACAACAATTCATAATTAGCGTCAACAAAAACTAATCATAGCAAATTTAAAAAACGCAAAAAGGATTATTTTGCTAAAAAAATAAATAAATAAGAATTTAACAATTCAATTTGCTTCGAAATAATATCTTTTAAACAAAAGTTGAGTTCTGAACATAGATGTACAAACTGTACATATATATGCATATTATTTAAGCAAACTAATTTTAAAATATTATGATCTAAATTTCAAGTAAAATGGTAAATATTTAGGATTACATTTATTGCTCAAGTACACAGAAAGTTTGAAAATTCAAACTTTTCAACAAGAATAAAACTGAAGACCTGAAATTTGAAAACGTTACATTCTATTAAAGGAAAACCTCTTTAGGACAGCTAACGTCAACCATAGAATAAAATGTTTAATAGTATATCATTTGTAAAAAAAAAGAGCATCTTTAAAAATTTCTTTAAGATTTTAATGACGCATTTCACACTGGTACCTACAGTTGACCATGCAAAACGAAAAAAAAAAACTTCTCGTACTTTCGTTACTTAGACTATTTAACCCACTGAAGGACATGACGGGTATTAAACTTTACATTAAAATTTGTTTGTATTGTTTCAATGTATGCACACACCAAATTTCATTAAAACGGTCCAGTAGTTCTGAAAATAATTGACCAAATCTGGAAATTCTCTTAATTTCTTATACCAGTGCAATATGTACCTACTTTCAAAATAGAAAAAAATGTTTCAGTGTTATAAATAATTAGGTATAAAGTTTCAAAAAATCCATTTAATCAATTTCTTATAATAAAAACACATGAACTTGTTTGAAAGAGTATACTTTTAAATAAAACGTTAGCGCATGTTTCGTTGTTCAATAATTTTTCATAAATATTTATAATTTGTTACATTTTGCAGTATTTAGGATTATTTTTTGTTCGACACAAAAGCTCATTTTACTGAAAAAGCATATAGAAAACACTTTTCAAAATACAAGCCCTGAAGCGAGACTTACCTTGCATTTTCTTCCGCTTTCAAAAGCTTTTTCCTCAAAGGTATAAAAATATAGGCGATTTATTTATTTTTTTGCTAGAAGGAAATTTGCTCTCACAATGCTACATCTTTTGAAAGATCAACATCATGTTTGAAAGCACTTTTTACCTTATAAGTAGAGGGCATGTTTTCATTTTATCCATTAATAAAACTTGATTTATATTACTTTTTTGTTATTTTCAACACTTGTAAGATATTCCAAAATTTCTAAAGAAAAACAGGAGATTTATACTAAAAATTGGCTAGCATTATTCTTTAATGCCAGTTAATTTGGCCGTAAAATGTAAAATAAACATAATTTTATTTTCTGAAGTGTGCAGAGCATATTATTTTGTGAAGAAAATTTTCAAATATTAATGTTTTTCTTACATTTTACTTGTACCGTGCAAAGATGTCTTATTATTTCTGTAATATATTCTGTTAATAACTTTTCTCCTGGAAAATAACAGAATGCTGGGATGAACTTTGAGCAGACAATTATTAACTTCAAAATCAAATTAATTGATCATGATGTTCTATCTCAAACATTAACTACATTATTTATTAACTAACATGAATAATTACTCATGAAGAGTGCGTGTGTAAGATTAAAATAGCAACTTTATGCCATAGGTGCATTTCTTAAAGAGTTTGAGGATTGTTAACGGTGAAGCGAAAGCAAAATAGAGATAACTGTTTGAATGGGTACCTTATTTAATAAGCATTTGATATGTCTGAGGCCTTCGCACAAATAGATAACAGACTGTAAAAGAAATTCCGAAACGTTACTGAGCATTTCCGTGTAACGTTTCGGGAATTTAATGGTTTTGATCCACTTCTTCGGAAATTCAAGTATTATTGTGAAAAGGTTTCCTGAATTGCTAAAAGTCGCACTAATGCAGACTTCACACTGTTGTGAAAAATATTGTTAGCTCCTAGTTTAAACATTAGTAGAGCTTGTACTGAAAGTGTATTGGCTTCAGTACGATTGCGGCCCGTCCGGTCTGATAAGGCGTCCAGAAGGCGGAAATCAATCTGCGGACTACGTAACTCTGCAAGAAATGCAGGCGAATTAAATTTGTGATACTTACTTGCAATTATGCCTTAGCTTTGGCCATGTTTGCAGTACTGCTTTTGGAGCTCTCAAGGAAACGCAGGAAGGTGCCAAGCTATTGTATTATATCTACCTAGGTTTATTCCAAAGTTCCAGAGACACGACTGGCTTTAAACGGAGATATTTCTGTTTATTTCAGAAAATTCCAGGATAATTGCAGAAAAGTTACTGAGTTTTAGCGGAAAACGTTTCTCTTTTTTGTAAGATATGTTACTGGAAGAAACTGGACACATCATCTTCCAGGAACGTTTCTGAATCGTTTTTACAGTGCATTTTGTGGAGACAGATTATGACAAATATTTTCAGGAAAAATTGATGGTAGTATATTCATGAGAATTGTTTCAGTTGAACATTTGTTTTTGTTCACCAAAATATCAAGGTCGTATCCGGGGGTGGGGGGGGGGTGACGGGCGCTCCCCCCCCCCAAAAAAAAGGCAAAAATTTTAACTAACCTTAAAAATACAAAATTGGTGCAAAAACCGTGAAACAGCTTATGCAAAAAAGTAACCTATGTATATTTTAATTTTTAACCTTTAATTTCAGTGCAACTTTATGGAGAATATTAAACATGTACGAAAAAGTACTACATTTCAAGGTATGTGTTACCATGATAGACCGAAATAGGAAAATGTCAAAAATCAACGGTTATCCACCGCATATTTCGGTCTTTCACCGATGTCCGGTAAATGTTGACGCTTTTACTGAAACATATGCATTAATCTGCTGTGCTAAGCACAAAAGCCGTATCTGCACTTTTTATCGAAATTGAGTTACGGTCACCAAGTGGTTCAATGTCCCATGTTTCACTTAAATACAATGCTTTATGGTCATTTGTCAAAGGGTAATATTGAAAAAAAAAAAAAAAACTCTGAAAATGCTGCATCTGAATCAACTACACGGAGACACCAAACTTTGAACGGGAATTTCTCATTTTGAACTCAACTGCAGATACGACTTTTGCTCTTAGCACGGCAGTATAAAAGAAATTACTGTGTGCATGTCAAAAAGAATGAAAACTAGAAGCATTTATTTCAGTTTTATTTGACATACATTTTCACTTCTACATTAAATTCACAGCTTCAATACGCCTCAGAACTGTGACTCTTACCTTCGTGTACCTTCATTAATTCGGTTTCTTGAAGCTATTTAAATTTTTTGGTTCTGCGATCACTAGGAGAAGAACCAAGTTTATATTTCTCCGTTGTCTTTACAGCCATTTAAGCGACTTTGCCAAGCCTTCTTTCCATTTTGCGCTCCCAATTTCAACTAACTCATTATTATAGTATATACCTTAGCGACTTTATGTTCATAAACTTGAATTAAATGCATTTTTCCTACATTTAATTGTCGTTTAAATTGATTTAATCTCTGTAAATTTTAATAGATGTATAGATATGCATATAAACTATGCTCAAATAACATTAAACATTTCCTTTATATGTAGTATAACTAAAGGTTATGCAGACGAAATCAAATCTTTATTTTTTTATTTTTTTTGAAAGCTGGGGAAGTGATGTAGAAAAAAGAAATTTTAAAGGTTACTCTGTAAAAACAATTCAGAAACATTCCTGGAAAATAACGGGGAGATAATGTGCCCGATTTCACCTAGTAATATATCTTGAAGAAAACAAAAATAGGAACGTTTTCCGTTAAAATCAGAGACCTTCCAAAAATTTTCCTGGAATCTTTCTGAAGAATTCAAAAATCTTCCTTGTAAACGCCAGTCATGCCTCAAAAACCTTCAGAGAAACTTTGGTAGGTATTAAATAATACAGTCGAATCTCGGTAACTCGAATATTGCCATATCACAAAGTTTTAATCGTGTCCCAAACTCTTGAAACTTCCCATAGCTCGAAGTACCAATAACTCGAGCGTTTCAGCTCGTTCCTTCGTACTTCGAGTAAACGTGAGTTGACTGTAGCTTGACACCTAGAACTACCAGAACTCCTACCTGCATCCATGAGCAAAGCCAGGATAGAATATCCGGTAAGAACCAAGTATCTTGCTCGCCTGCCATTCTTAACAAGATACGATATCCAGATGCTTACATTTCGCTCTCATTGAGAACTTGGTCAGTACGGACGGACCGTTACCGCATTGGAAGGCGATACACTTAATAAATAAATTCTTTTAATCTGTTAACTGGTAGTTAGAAATATTTTTCATAGCAGTAAAAAGTATGCATTCATACAACTAGTACCAATTTAGGAAAAATTGACAAATATACTTGGCTTTCATCGGAAATTGATGAAAACCTTTGAAATCCCGTTAAATTGCCCAAAAGTGTGACGTTTCGTCGTTTTTGTAGTGAACTTGGAACCTCTACACCACCCTCAGCCTGACTTACGTTATGTTTTGTGTTTTTTCTATGGTTCAGTTATCCTGATTTACATTCACACTGTAAAAACGATTCAGAAACGTTCCTGGAAAATAATAGGCAGCTGATGTGCCCAATTTCAACCAGCAACATATCTTGCAAAAACCAGGAACGTTTTCCGATAAAAGTCAGTAACCTTAATAAAATATTGGAAAATATCTCCGGTTAAAGCCAGTCGTGAACCTTCTAAAAAATTAAATTATTTGATTAGAACTTCCTTGATGTACTAAAGAAGCATTGGAGCATCCATGGCCAAAGCTACACGAAAATTGCGAGCAAGAACCAAGCATATTCCTTGCCTCGCAAGACTGCAGCTACCCAGTGACATATTTACCCTCATTGGGAACTTAGTCAATCTGGACGGCCCATAATCAAGACAAAGCCTATACACTTAATAAACACACTAGGTCAATCTTTAAACTGGTAGCAAAAAATACCTTTCACACCAGTGAGAAGTCTGCATCCATGCATCTTTTAGCAATTCAGGAAACTTTTTTGCGAAAATACTTGATTTTACGGGGAAATAGGTGAAAACCTCTGGAATACCGAAAGGTTCCACGGAAATAACCAGTAACGTTTCGGAATTTTTTTACAGTGCAGCAAAAAAAAATATATATTTTTTTTTCTTAGTGTGTGCCATAGATTTATCTTATTCAAATTCGAATATTAAGCAAAAATGTTTTATAATAGACATCATTATAGGACATGGAACACGGTAATAGATGATAGCCAGAAGCTTGAATCATTTCCTGGAAACATAATGAGAAATCGATGCGTGTAACAACCAGTGAAAAAAAATCGTTTTTTCCTGTTCCCCCATCGAATCGTCATGACAGCAGTCTAATGTAGACAGGTATAATGTATGGAATACGATTAAAGAAAAGGAAACAAATGTTAACGGGTTACATTAAAATCGGTTATAACTCGGTAGATATAGAAGATCATTCTTGTTAAAAGGAAGTAGTTCTTTGTTAATGGTTTAGTCCGTTTGGTATATCTTATTAAAATTAATGCATAGTTTAAGTCATCTTTTTTTTCAGTTAAAATTTATCTTGAAAGGCTTTTGAACGTGATGGTTTAAAAAGGAGAGGAGAAACGGAAGTAATAATTATTTTAGATGAAGTTTTTTAATTCGTTTAATGGTAAGTGAAAAAAAATATTTCAAATAATGCATTTGTTGAAAATTTGTGCCAAGTATTTTTTATTGTCTTTTAGCTCAAGTTACTCATTGTTATGTGAGTGTTGAAAAATCAGATCAAGGGATCTTCGGAATAATGAAATAGAAAAATGAAGTGAAATTTCTTCCAGAGTTTTCAAAATAATATATTGAGGTGTAAATAAGGTGACCATTTATTTATTTTCTCAAAACGGGACTGTTAATTATTTTCGGCACCTGAAAGTGTATTTAGAAAAATGCGCATATTTTTAGTAGTTCATGCTCGATACAGAAAAAGATGAAACGAATACTTACAACAAAAAAAAATTGTGCAGTAATGTGTTTTTTTAATGAAAACATTAAAGATATTGAGTACTGATTTTTAATAAGAATGAAATTATGGCAGGCTTTTTCATACTTTACTAAACATAGCATAAGACATATGCATACATAGAATATCTTCAATATTTATGCATGACTTTATTTATAAGTATAAAAATGCTTAAACAGATGCATCCAAGAGTTTTGGGTTGAAGATTCTCAGTGTTTCGTTGAGCATTTCAAACAGCGGGATAGAAGTATTAAACTGTAAAAATGATTCAGAAACGTTCCCAGAAAATAATAGGCAGCTGATGTGTCCAATTTCTTCCAGTAACATAAATCGCAAAACCAGGAACATTTTCCGTTAAAATTCAGTAACCTTCCTCAGATTATCGTGAAAAATCCTGAAATCTTCCCGTATAAAGCTAATCGTGTCCCTGGAATTTCAGAGTAACCTTAAGTAGGAGTAATATAACAGCTCCACAAAAGCTGTATTGTAAACACGGCCAAAGCTAAGCCAGAACTGCAAGTAAGTATCAAGCATCTTACTTCATTGCAACTCTAACAAGATACGTAGTCCAAAGACTTATTCGCTCCCACTTCTCTAACAAGCTACGTAGTTTAAAGACTTGTTCGCTCCCACTTCTCTAACAAGCTACGTAGTTTAAAGACTTATTCGCTCCCTTTGGGAGCTTAAATCAGTCTGGACGGGCCGCGATTGAATTGCAGCTGATACACGTTATATATACTGTCAGTTAATCTTTTAACTGGGAGCTAAAAATATTTTTTATAACAGTGAGAATTCTGCATTCATGCAGCTTGTAGCAATTCAGGAAACTTTTTGACAATGATACTTGATATTTCCAGGAAGTGTATAAAAACCGTTGAAGTCAGAGACGTTACATGAAAATACTCCGTAACGGTTCGGAAATTTTTTACAGTGTATAGAGTAAGTCCGGCAATCTTGCCCCACCTAAGCAGAAACTTATTTTTTTTTTTTAATTTATGTAAACGAAAAATAAAATATGATACCTCCTACCTGTCTTAATGTAGGTCCAGATGCTGTGTAAAATCTATCATGACCAATCTACGTAATTAAGTATTTATGGCAAAAAAAAAAAAAAAAATGCTGCTCTGGGGCACATTACCTTCACAGTTAGACAATTCGCCCTACTGCTTTAGGTTAAATAGACCGCTTGAAGTAACATCACCAACAATTAACACAAGCTTATACCAAGCAAAAAGTATTAACAAAAAAGTCATGAATTCCATTTTAACTACTGTACAAGCTGAAAATTGTGACAGTAAAATGAACTCAAAATAGGTCATTTTTTAATTTTAAAAAAATATATCATTTTATATCACGTGGTTATGTGTTTTTTTTTCTATGAAACATTTTGAGATTTTCACTCCTAAGGGATTTTTTTTTTAATTTTGCAAACCTTGTGGACTACAACAGATTTAACAATCAGACTTCAGCAAATAAAATCCGTGCATTAAAAAGATTACTTCGCTTATAGCATAAAAAATGGCTAGAACCATCAACGTACAGTATGTATGCTAGGGTTTTTTTTAACGATCACAGAGAAATAGTACTCAAGATTGAGTTTCTAAAGAGCAAACGACTCGTTTATTGCTTTTTTTACTACAGCTTTTCAAAACTTACGCAGAAAGTGCCTTTTCTACACTTTTACTTAACATGTCATAAAATGAAAGAAATAGACATATTGTATTAAATGTTTTTGCGAGAAGTATATGCACTTAAAATTTATAGCAATCGATACCAGAAACGAGTGCAAAAAAGCATTCCGTTTCCCTTGAAATAATAAAAAGGCCAAAAACTACCTTTTATTTTTTCAGCTGTATGTGCTGTTGAAAAAGATATTGTACAAGATTTAAATAATTTTAATTGCCGCGCGTTAAACACGAGAAGTATATTTTATACTGTGTTTATGTTTTTACAAATGCCTAAAGAATGGAAACTAGTACTTATGATTTGTAAATCACTCAGCCGCAAGTGTGCTAAGTCATCATTTTTTAATTAAAAATAAAGTTTTCCAGAATTTGGTAAGCGTGTACCAACATCAAATATCTAACACTATCTTTCTAAACCATTGAATGGTAAGTACGGGAGACCCTCGGGCACCAGTACAACAGTGTAGGTATCTATTTCTTTCTCTTTGTCTTATGTTTTGGCTAAAATAAAGAAATAACGAGCTGATGTGTGCATTATATGACTTTCTTTACTCCAATTTAATGTCATTTTCTCATTATCGGCAATTTTAATGTGATTCAATAGTTTACTCTCTAAATATCACCAACAGTAGCCAAATTGAAACCAGATTTTTTTTTTTTTTAGTTTAAAAAAAATCGTCAAATTTGTCGTTAAGTTGGCGACCAAAAGACTGGCGATAAATCGCTAAGTGTTCGACCAATTATAACACCACTTGAGTTTACATCGAAATTAACAATGATTTCTCCCCAAAAAGGGGGCAAAAGACCCCCTTTGGAGCATCCGAATGCATCCAAAAAAGGAGGTGCACAACTAGACCCCACTAGGAGTCTACGTACCAAATTTCAACTTTCTAGGACATTCCGTTCTTGAGTTATGCGACATACATACGCACATACGCACATACGTAAATACAGACGTCACGAGAAAACTCGTTTTTTTAATCGTCAAAATGGTTATTTCGCGTGCCTATACATTCTTAGGCACTTATCCACGTGTCGAAGAAAAAAAAAAAAAAACTCAACATTCATTCAGGGGGGGGGGGGAGCAAAATGGAAATTAAGGTCGATTTTTGAGTGAAAATTTTTTCGTGAATACAATACAAGTAAAAATCCCACTTAACAATTGTTCTTTCTGTTGTCGGGTGCCATATAGGCTGGCAATTTCGGGTGTGCTGCTTCACTTTTCCAAATGTACCATAATTTTGTGTAAAGACCTACTTCCACAGTAAAAATTCGCCATGAGTACCCGTTCATTGGGTAGGCAACCATTCGCAGCACAACAGCATAAAAAAAAGACAAAATTAAATCCATGCCCGAGCTAGGATTCGAATCCAGGACCTCTTCATTGCAGTCAAGTCTCTAGACAAGGCGGCCGGCAATTTAACAGTTAAAAAAATAATAAAAAGCTAAAAGAAGAAGTTTTTTTACCTGCGATGTGAAGAACATCAAACTTATTTTCGCAAACTTTTTGTACTTTCTAACTATCAATATTTTAATAGAAAAAATCTAATTTCAAGAAGTTACTGAAATAATGAAGAATTAAATAATTGGTTGTGTAGATAGAGCTATATATGTAAAGTTGAGATTACTAAAATGAATTTTAACTACCAATGTTGAGGCAATTCCATCTTCAGTGAGATATCTACTGTATCCAATTTGGTTATGGCAAGGCTTACGATACGTCTGTGGTTAGCCTAGACAGTTCTGGGTTTTTAGTGCTACCCAAGGTAATTTCCTGGGTTACAGAAATATCCGAGACTTTGAGAATTTTGTGACTGGCAAGGATTTTCTTCTTAAAATTTCGGACCTATATGTTGAACTAAAATTACCTAGTCTGATTTGAAAATAGTATGCAAGTTATTAATGAATCATAAATCATTCCATAAATATTAATGATTTTAGATTGATGTAGATTGCTGAACAAGAAAATGCAAAAACAAAGCTTGGTCGGCATTGAAGTTTTGAAAAAGTACCGCATAGTACCAACTACAGTTGAAGAGAAGTGACAAAGAAATTTTAATTTGCTCTAAAAAACTGGTTCTTCGTGTATCAATATTTCTAAAATGATCAAGTTCTCAATGTTTTTGCGTGGGGTGTTTGCCCCGTTTGAGAATGTCTTTTTTTTTAACCTATATTTTGCGTAGCTATTTGACTGCAGAAAGATATAGACTTTTGATACCTACTATTTAACATTTGCTAAACGTAAAAATTATTCATACCTTTTACGCTGTGTTTTTTAATGAATTTTAAGCGAATAACCCTCTTCTTAAAAACGTCATATGTGGTGAAAAGTACAGTTGAGTCCCCCGACCTCACTTTTTATGCGTAATATCCAGGCGCGGAACCTGATTGAAAATCATGACCCTTCCTCCCTTGAGTGACCGCAGTGAAACATCCGCGCAGACTTCCTATTTAGGGTCAAAAATTCTCCTGTGAATCTCCACTTCAGGAATTGACCCTCTCCAAAACAGGAAACTGCATCCTCCTTGGGTAATTTCTCACTAAAATGTTTAGCTTTCTATGCAACTTCAATTCTTTTTTTTTAATATCAGGTTAATTGCATGAACTGGAAAACAGAAAGTCAATAGTAACTTGTAAATATTTCCGAGGTTGAACCCACAAAAACGTATTAAATCTGGTTACAGCTGACTCGACTGATAATCGCTAAAAAGCGTGAAAATGAAGTATCTGAATGCTGTAAGCAATCTGTTTGATATATTCCTGTTCAAAATGCTGAGTTTTCCGGCTGAAATAAATCCAATTTATCGCCATTGAACTGGTATTATTTTCTTTGTGGGGAAAATAGGGTTAAAAGCTCCAAATTTGAAATATCCTTTGTTTATGTCACCTAGCACTTACTTGAATATGAAAAAGTAAAAATAATAATAAGAATTGGCGAAAAATACAATTTTAGATTCTGAGATCTCTTTTCTGTTTGAATGCTTGAGACATATTATGAGTAACGTGAAAAAACAATGTGATTAAAGCACAAATTCCGAAGAAAAAATCAATTTTATGTCTACAATGGAGCCTATCCATAAGTACAAAAAGCTCACCATATAGCAAGGGAAGGGCAAAGAGAAACTTTTTGCACTGATGAAGAGGCTCTTTTGTAGCCTTGAAATAGCTATATGCTGTATTTTCTTGAAAGTTTCTATTTTATTCAAGTTAAATTTTCACTTTACTCATATTGTAACACAAAGTTGAAAGTTCAATATTTTATTTATTTACTTTTTAAATAATTCTCAATGCAAAAAAAAAAAAAAAAAACATTTGTTTGCATGTGATCCTATAAAAATTGCATTAGGAATCATCAAAGCATGTAGTCAAGTCCATTTGTTTGAAATTTATGCTGTTACGCTTAGGAAGTGGAAACAAATCTCCATTTCATAAATCAGAATCAAACAAATTCACTTGAAACATTTTTTTTCCATTACCAACAAGTCGTTGTACTATGATACTATGCGAGGCATTTTGGTCACCAAACATGCTGATCATCTCCTGATCTTTTCAAGATCATCTTGTGCAATGAGCACATGCAGCACCATTTTGATCTTCTCTTTCTCTTATCAATTTTTTCTTTTCTAAAAAAAATTCCTGGCTCATATTGCTGTTTGCTCTTTGTTGTGAAATATCTATATTGCGAGCTTTTCGAACCTGATTTTCATTCTGAATACAAATAACTAGTTCTACTTGAAATCGGATTGTGGCACCGGGTTCGTAGTTGGATAGTTCTGAGTTCGATGTCAGCCGGTTAGCAAAGTATCCGACAAGTTTTTTTTCGGATTTTTCTCCATCCATAATCTCACTTATTTTGCATTGAAAAGAGGGTTCTTTGAAACCCCATGTAGTAATCTGCAAATTTGCCCAATTAAATGCTGTTTTTTCTTATTTTATTTTTCAAGCATAAAGGTATTTATTCAGTTTTAATACATAACAAGTTCAACATTATCCGTAAATGTCTAATGCATGTATAAAAAAAGTGCACAAATATCCCATTTTAGAAAGTACCATAATATTGGGTTATTTTATCCTTAATGTAGCAACAAAAAATTATACATAATACAAATAGAAAAATCACTTACTACTGTACATAAAGCTATTTTTCTCACTTTTAATTACATCACTCACTTAACTACATGTGTTAAAACACTTCCTAGCCAAAAGTTCAATTCCTTTTTATTTCAGTTCCTTTCAGTTTTTCTCCCTCAACTAGGGCGTTACAAACATTTACATATAAAGTGCTCGAAACGCATTATCAGATTTAAACAACGCACACATAACAATTAAACTCTTTTTCTTCCGACCCTTGAACAATAAGAAATTTGTAACAAGAATTGACAATAACAATTCAACTGCTTCTTCTTTAATTTGCGTAAGAGTGAAATCGTTTTAAGTTTTCCTAGGTGACGAATGAAGAAAAATCTATCTTGTAATTCATTTGTCTCTTAATTTTACATCTCCTAACTTAATTTGTTTCTTTTTTCGCCATTTTTCTCAGCATTTCTGTAAAGTGATATAATGGGATTTGGAAAGAAAAAATATCCTGCTGAAGAATGGTTTCCTTAGAATGTTCGTCCGAATGCAAATTAATTGAATAAACAGATGTTAGCGAAAGAAGACTTTTTCGAAATTATATCCGTTAAAATGTTGGACTTTTGCTCAAATAGAACAGTTTTATAGCTTAGTTACTCAGTACTCGATTTGATTTTGTTTTTGCGAAAAAAGTCTCAAAATGGCGTGTAACGAAAGAGTTTTTACTTAGTTCCAAAAAAAAAGTTAAAATATGTTATCAGTGCTTTAAAATCATGCAGTTATAAAAACTAAAAGACTATTTTGTTAATATTCACACATATTTTTTTCTCGTTTATAAGTAAATTACTGTGACGTACGTTCAATGAATATGATCATTCATTTGCTCTAAGTCGCCAGGCATCTGTTGGCCAGGGGGCCGTCCACAAATAATTTCGGCAACAGCGCTAGTGAAATTAGGAGTTTTTCAAAAGGAGGTCAAAAAAGTTACAAGAAGTGTGACTTATCTTGGTTGAGAAAATATGTATATTGTATATAACAATATATTTAATTAATGTAGTGTGAAATTAAACATGGGAAGGGTAGAAATTAAGTGAATTTTGACTCTTTGTTCCAATGGGAGGGGACTTCTGCTCAAAAAAAAAACACTTTAACTTACTTTACTTACTCACTAAAAAAATTCCGAGACGTTACTGACTATTTCCGTGTAACGTTTTGGGATTTCAATAGTTTTTATCCACTTCCTGGAAATATCAAGTATCATTGTCAAAAAGTTTCCTGAATTGCTACAAGTTGCACGAATGCAGACTTTTCCCTGTTGTTAAAAATATTTTTAGCTCCCAGTTTAAAGAATCACTGAGCGTATTTATAAGGTGTATCGGCTTCAGGTCGATGACGGCTTGTCCATGCTGATTAAACTTCCAAAGGGAGCGAATAAGTATGGACTACGTAGCTTTGCAAGAATTGCAATCAAGTGAGATGCTTGAAACTTATATGTAATTCTGGCTTAGCTTTGGCCATGGTTGCAGTACTCTTTTTGGAACTGTCTTGTTAAGTCAGGAAGGTTCCAAGCTTGTATATTATCTCTACCTAAGATAACTCTGAAGTTCCAGTGTCACGGATCGGCTTAAAACGGGAAGGCTTCTGGATTTTTCAGAAAGTTGTTGAATTTTAACGGAAAACGTTCCTGGGTTTTGCGAGGTATGTTACTGGCAAAGATTGGGCGTATCAGCTGCCTATTATTTTCCAGAAACGTTTCTGAATCGTTTTTACAGTGCTCAGTACTTGATTTAATTTTGTTCTTGTGAAAAAAAGATACTTAAAATGGCGTGCAACAAAACGTTTTTACTATGCTCCAAGGAAAATATATTAAATGTATTACTCCATATCCAAAAAAGCACTGAAGTTGTATTAATTAGTTATTAATATTAAAAGAATATTTTGTTAATTTTCTCATATATTTTTTCTCGTTCATAAGTAAATTGCACATACATTTTTTTCTCGTTCATTAGTAAATTGCTGTGACGTACGTTCAATGAATATGATCAGTCCCTGCTCCGAGTCGCCTGACTTCTGTTGGCCAAGTGCAATTTACAAATAAGTTCACGCATGCAAAACGGGAACGGGCCTGTGAAATTATGACAGTTTGTCACAGTGTATGGTGTTCGTGACAGTGTATGACAGTGTGTGGGTGGGAAGGGTTAGAAGAAGTGTGAATTATTTTGGTTGAAAAAAATAAACTTTTTTATTAAAATATGTTTAAGTTATGTTTTATGTGACATGAGGAGGAAGGGTGCGACACTTTGTGACAAAGAGAGGGGGAGTAGTGAAAAAGAAGAGGCATTATTGTTGCTCCTCCCCAAGTGGTTAAGAAATCCAATTTCTACCCCAGGGGTCCATGAATCCAAACATGATCACGATATTGCTATCCTTGTCGCATTGTCAACAACAAATCAACATAAGTGTTGTGTTTTTGCTTGTTTGTTGAAATATTATATTCTAAGAAATTTTGTGTTGTACGATTTTTTACGACGACGTACAAACGTTTTAGGACGAGAACTACGTACGCATTGCGATCAAGGGATTATGTGTGACATGGGTTTATTTGGAGCGCAGAAATGGAGACATAAAAAATTTGTTACTTACACTTGTAGCTTTAGCAGGAAATTTTTACACTTGCTGTGCTAGCAGAAAGTTTCAATGATTATTTACAATTACACTTAGCGGTCTAAAAAGACTAAAAAAGAGAGAAAATTTGAATTTTTTAAATCTTGAATTCAAATTATGCTTTTTGAGTGTGTGTGTAGGCGTGTGTGTTTAAGTAGGTGTGGTGTGCATGTGTGCTAGGCATGTGTGTGCAGATCTGTGTGTGTGTGTGTGTGCAAGCGTGTGTGCATGTATGCTGGCGTTTGAGTGTGTGAGAGTATAAAGGCGAATGATTGTGTGTGAGTGTGCGTGGGTGTGCGAGTGTGTGTAGGTGTGTGTGTGTGTGTGTGTGCGTGTGTGGTGTGTGTGTGTGTGTGTGTGTGTGTGTGTGTGTGTGTGTGCGTGTGTGGTGTGTGTGTCTGTGTGTGTGGGTGTGTGTGTGGATGTGTGTTAAAAACCCAAAGGACGCGGACGTCGTTAGCCAGTCAAATGAAAACGATAAGCAATTCGTGATTGCTCAAAAAACCCTTCGAAATGCTTGTAATATCAGTGTTACTAATTCTTATGTAAAAAGATCACCTACACAATTATGACCACAGTTTTTCCCAACAACTTTCACTTTTTTTGGGACAGCCCCCACCATTTTTTCTGAAATCAGTTTCGAGTTTCATAGCTATTCTTTTTACTTGGAGGAGAAGAGAGCATTATTTTAACCGTTAACATTTTTCTAAGGAGCTATAGGGAGGAAAAATTTGAAAATATGAACATGCGTAACACGATGAGAGACGCTTAGAAAGATTTTCGCTCCCAAAATATTTAGATGAAATAATCTAAAAAAAGATATTTTTTCTGTGAAATAGTTTTACAAATTTTAATTGATTTTTCAGTGTAAAATGAGAGTATCAGATTCACTTCTATAAACCAAGTATAAAAAAAAAACTTTTTCAAAAGTTAAAAATTTTGGGAACATCATATATTGCACACGAATCGTTCACAGATTTTTAGTAAAGAAAACTTCCACAACTTACTCCGCACTATTTGTATTTTTTCGAGTTACATTCACTGATAAAATTAGAATTAAAAATGAAACTACGAATGCTCATAATGTATATTTATGTGTCTGTGATGAGCCGTCATTATTGTTTATCACTTCCGTATATTGTGTTGCATTTGCGTTTTCCGTTTCCAATGAGGAATTCTGTAGGTAAGAAAACGCTAATTTGTAAGCAAAGTCGAGGCGGCTAACCAAGCTGCCCTGGTGACTAGTAGATATATTTTATTTGACAAGAAACTATTTCTGAATGTATCATTTGTTTGGAAAAAAAAAGAATGGTCAAGAAAATGTAAAGACAACTTTTTTCCTTAAAACAAAATCCCGTTTTTTAAAAAACTTTTTCTCAGTCTCAAGCAACTCGATTTCAAAAAACAGGAAATCAATTAATCGTGTTCTCCGGGAGCTGTCTGCGTTTACCGCATAAAATAGGAATCCATTTGGTTTTCAGTATGTTTTAATGTGATATTTTATCGCATTCTAAGTAGAGCGTCGAGTACTAAATCAAAATAACTTCGAAATAAGTAATTGAAACCAATGTCTCCATATGTTACTTCGTAAAAATTGTTTTCTGAAACCCATATCTGCTTTTATTACAAATCAGCCTTAGCTAGCAGCAAACTTCGAATAAATGTCTCCGCCAGAAGTCGGTTTCTACCAAACTCTGATATCTATTTCAATGCCACTTCCTGAAGAAACGCAAGAAACAGAAATATTACCTAAAAACGTTGAAAATTATAGGTGTGAATCAGATTGACAGTTTCTCCTTCACTGGCGGCATTGCTCAAGGGGAAAGGAATGAAATAGTAACATATCATCTGTCTCAATAGCAGCAACAGTGTGCAATTATTACCCTCAAGCGGATGAAATAGGCGTTGTATTTGGATAGACGGACGGTTTTTTTCTTTTTTTTTTTTAATGTTTCGTGTGAAAAATAAAGCGATTGTGTTTTCCGGATTATGAGTAACATTAGAAAACCAAAAGCCGACTTACTGGCTCCGCTTTCAGGTCAAGAGATAGCAGCGGTAAAGGAGGCATTCATTAATGCAATTTTAAGAACTTCCGCTGGAGTTTAATGATATTTAACTTTGTGTTGGTAACAAAAGATGGGAAAAGATTTGAAGGTTTTGCGTAACTTTGAATTATATCAATCTTTTTCTTGCAGAATGCATAGAGTTCTGTAATATTAAGATATAATTGCACTTCTGAATGACGGATTTTTACTTTGTATCACTTTTTTTTTGTAGTTGTCTTTGTTTTTTCAACTGACTCTTAATATTTGTTATTCTGATTTTTAGTGGCTCTTATTTTAATTTTTAGGCGCTCAGTGCGATAATTTTGTTTTAATACTACACTCATCACACTGTAAAAACGATTCGTAAACGTTCCCAGAAATTTATGGGCAGCTGATGTGCCCAACTTCTGCCAGTAACATATCTTGCAAAATCCAGGAACGTTTTCCGCTAAAAATCAGCAACCTTCCTGAAATTTGCCATAACTCTTTCCGAGGGCCGTGGTAGCCTGATCGGTAGGGCATTGGACTCGGGGCCGGAGGGGCTCGGGTTCGATCCCCGCTGGTCGAAGACCCACCGTCGTCATTAAAGGGGACTGGGCGACGTTAAATATGCTCGTGGTCTCAATGTCCTCCAAGTGAAACGATACCTCTGGGGGTGCTAGTACCAGGTAGCTATTAGCTCTTGAACTAGTTCTAAATTCTCATTAACTGTTCGATCCGGTGATGGTGCTGCCATCTATCGGTATATAAAATAATTGGAGGCAAGGCACTTTGTATGCAGTCCTCGACATAAATACAGTTGTAGTCAGTTGTGACTCTTGAATAGAATAGAATAGAACCCTTTCCGAAGAATATAAAGACTTTACCAGTTAAAACCAGTCTGTATACACTGATAGAAATTCGGCAGATCTCATACCATTGCTTCAAACATTCCAGAGTTACTACTAACGCTCCAGAAGCATCAAGGACAAAGCAAAAATGCAAGTAAGAGCCAAGTACCTCCCACGGCCTGCAATTCCGCAGCTGCCCAGACTCTTATTCGCTCCCATTGGAAGTTTTATCAACCTGGACGAAATAAGATGCACTTAATAAATACAATAGGTTAATTTTTAAACTGGTAGCTGAAATATTTTTAACATCAGTGAGGAGTCTGCATTCGTGCATCTTGCAGCTATTCAGGAAACTTTTTTGCAAAGATACGTGATTTTGCTGGGAAATAGGTGAAAACCCGAGCAATACTGTAACGTTCCTCGGAAATAATCAGTAACGTTTCGGATTTTTTTTTACAGTGCAGAGCAATAGCCATTTTCCTGAAATTCTGAATCACCCATTGCATTAGCAAAATTGTATGTTTATTTTACGTGTTAAGATTGAAACTCTTTCCTTTACGCGTAAATTTTTTGATGAAGTAAAAACCATCTGGTACTTAGTTATATTGCGTACCAGCAAAATTCAAAGTAGAGTTAATAACATTTGGTTTAATGCTTATCATCCTTAACACTCATGTCCTTTTAA
The DNA here is from genome assembly GCF_026930045.1 of Uloborus diversus. Lineage (NCBI taxonomy): Eukaryota > Metazoa > Arthropoda > Arachnida > Araneae > Uloboridae > Uloborus > Uloborus diversus. The sequence continues at coordinate 109,321,624 of NC_072738.1, read as the reverse complement.
TTGCTCAATTCGGCTGCGTATACGCAAACCTAACTGTTAAAAATGTTTTACCAACGGCATCGGGTTTCATTCGTTATGTTATTGGTAAAGAATGAATCAGTGGTTTATGCAGTACACTAAACAAGCAAGTCCCTCGTAAGTACCACTACAAGTGATTTAACTGTTTGGATCGGAACCTGAAGACATAACTTTTTTTTTATCCACACAGGAGACCAAGCATTTGCGTTATTAAAACACCCACGCATACTGACTTGGAATGAGAACGAGAAAGACTTACTGACTACAAGAGATACAACGTGCACCAGTCATCATTAGCGTATACAGAAGATTTACCGGGTAGCATCGAGCCTTCTCCAGTAACGTGTTCTCCGTACCAATCAGGGAACTCACCGATTTATAGCCACTGCATGAAATATTTTCTGAAATGTTTTTGCATAGGATTAACTAATTATACTCAAAGGTCTTTGATTAACAACAATTAGCTGATGGGATGAAGAAATTAGCTGATGGGTTTCAATATATATATATATATATGTATTTATTAATCCTAAGTTAAAACTAGCCTGTTTCAGCGCTATGTAAAAGTTCTCTTAGAAGGATTTTGATTGCTGAAAAACTGGGCAATTCTAGTATTGTTGTCGAAAAAATGGCAGCCAGAGTGAAATGAAATTCACCCAAAGTGACATAACTATGCTAATTTTTTAAATTATTGACATTTATTCATCGATGGATTGAGCAAGAAAAACCGAGAAGAGGGCGCTGCTCAGTATTTAAAAAAAAATAAAGGAAAATCTTTCTGAAAATATTAAGAACTCTTTCACCTCAGATGATGGTGAATTTCAATTTATCCATAAAAACCGAAACAAGACAACAATATTTTTTTAAAGAAAAAAAAAATATTGTACCATATTAAATATCGCCTTTGCAGCTTGATAAAAAAAAAGATCCAGGTCAAAATCTTTGATAATAACCATATCCTTACAATTTTACTGTTTATGAAATGTAATGAAATTATATATAGTTCAACTTAAACTTCCTCAACACAATAACTTCATTTCTTTTCACTGTAAAAACGATTCAGAAACGTTCCTGGAAAATAATAGGCAGCTGATGTGCCCAATTTCTTCCAGTAACTTATCTTGGAAAAATCAGGAACGTTTTCCGCTAAAAGTCAGTAACCTTTCTGAAATTATCCTTGAAACTTTCTGAAGAAGTGCGAAATCTCCCCTGTTAGAGCCAGCCATGTCTCTAGAACCTTCGGGAAAAATTAAGTAGGTTTAGTGTTATTGATTAGAACCTTTCTGATTTACCAAGAAGGCTCCATACAAATCAGAGCGACCACGGTCAAAGCTATGCAAGAAAGACCCAACCATACCTCCTGCCTGCAATTCCTGCCTTGCAAAGCTGTCGCTCTCATTAGGAGCTTAGTCAAACCTGGATTTCGTCGCTCTCATTAGAAGCTTAGTCAACCTGGACAGGCCGTAAGCAACTTTATGCTCATACACTTAATAAACACGCTCATTCAATCATTAAACTGGTTGCTAAAAATACTTTCCACGACAGTGAAAAGTCTGAACGCGTGTAACTTGTAGTGATTCAGGAAACGTTTTTGTGAAGATACTTGTTTTTACGGGGAAATAGGTGAAAAGTGTGAAATCCCGAGACGTTCCACGGAAATAACCAGTAATGTTTCGAATTTTTTTTACAGTGTTGTTAGAAAAAATATACTTTGTTCGAACTGTTTGAAAATATATTATTTTTTTGAAACTGAGATAAATAATAAAGATTAAAACCTATTTTATTGAGGTGGGAGCACATGTAATTTTTTTTTGCTACTGGCAAGGAAAAATAGACATATACAGTGTAAAATGCATAAATAAAATATATTTTCCATTTTTAAGCAACCTTTAAAACTATTTTTACATTCCAAAACGCATCTAGTGATTACTGAATGATTAATTACTTTTAAATGTCAAATCTATATTTCATCTGTCTGCAAGGGGAAAATATTGTTGGATATTTTTTTTACTGAATACTGAAAAAAAAATGTAATAAATATCTTAAAGAGTTTACCAATACTTTGATTGGCAGTTGAAATATGATTATTTTTTTAATACTTCATTTCTTTTAATTGAAGAAGAAAAAACATCAGTTTTGTCATTCAGTAAGCTAAAAAATATATTATATAAATTTAATTCAGCGTTTTCATTGATTTTTCATGTATAATTTCTAAGAAAAAAGTATTTTAACTTTTTCCGTTACGAAGCTTAACGCTTCATTTATCATTAATAATTTTTTTATGACAATTTTGAAAAATATTTTAAACCCTAATTTATCTAATTTCTACAGATATTCCTTCTAAAGTTTCACATTTCCTTCATTTCATCTTGAGCTGCAAGATCATCTTGAAGATCATCCGAAGACGACGAAATAAATAACACTATCCAACTACAGAATTTTTTTCCAAGTCACCGTTCTAACCACCATGTACCCGTAGCTCATTTGTCAATGCCACTTCAGCTGACATATGACCCCAAAATTTTGGGGTGTCTACTTGATGCTATCTGTGGAATAATTCGAGCATTTTACTTCTTCGTAACGCAACCAGCTATTAGTTCTTCACTCCGCATCGATTTCAAAGGTGAGACTTTTTTTTCTTGGAAAGTACTACTTCTTTCACCAGATTCATGCAATTATTTTACACAAAGCTAATGTTAGTTCTTTTGCGAAAGAAGTCCTTCTATTATCTCTCTTCGAACGGATATGACGCTAGCACAACTGATGGTTAAGGAGTTCTAATTTCAGAAGCACACTGACAATGCGTAAAAATTCGGATTCATAGGAAAATGTGGTTAAGTGTCCTTGAATGATTGATGATGTAATGATATCCACAATGGATGATATCAAAGTAAATGTGATCTTAAGCTCCGGCGTGGGTGGTCATCTGCGCATTATTTGAGCTCAAGGATGTGGAGAAATTTACCTTTGCGAAGGGTTTTTTGTGTAGTTAAATTATAGTTTTTGCGATCCGGAGTTATATGCAATCACGGATATCTATTTTTACAATATGACCTTTAAGGTTATGCCTGAAAGTTATGAGGTTCTAAAGTACTTAAGAACAAGCAGAAGCTAATATGCGTGAACTTTCATGGGCGCCCATATGGGGGGGGGGGGACGAGTGGGGGCTCGAGCTCCTCTTTAGAAATTAAAACTTCCTTGCTTTTAGTACTTTTTTATTTGCAAAAATTAAAAATTATTTCTTCTCCTATATAGTACTTCTATAATGAGTAAGTTAATAAAAATGCAAACTTTAATACCTCTAATATGTCCTAGAATCGGTTTCCATGGGGAAAATATCCTGCTAAACCATGGGGAAAATATCTGAGCCCCCCCCCCCCTTACAATTTTGCGTATGGTCGCCATTGTAAACTTTAGTTTATGTTTGTCTTGAGCGATAATAAAAATTAAAATTTTACAAACTTCTGCGTATTTTTCATTTAAAAAAAATCAGAAGTAGGTAAATATGATTTTAAAAATGTTTTTTTTAAAGTTTAACTTTTGAATACAAAGACAGCAAATGGAGCGTTCTATGAAAAATGTTACTAAGAACTAATGAGAAAGGAAACAAATAAATACCTTCGTATAGTGCCGTAAATGGTAATCAACAGTGTTTTAACGCACAAAATTAGCAGATTACTGCTGAAGTTCGCTAATTTTGCGCTTTAAATCGTTGTTGATTATCATCAATTAATGAGGTTTTGTTTTCTTCTTAAATAAGTATTGTAATTATTGTTTCATTTAATTTTCCCCTGCAAACTCTTGTGGAACATTTATCAAGGTATACAGTTTTGTTTAAAACTTACTGCTGGTTAAAAGCTAAATGAGAGACTGAATATCAGTGTTTGTCCTGGCCAATCATAATTTGCTAACACACCGAGTATTATCATTGTTATTTTAAACGTACCAGAAAAAATCTTATCTAACAACTTATTAATACCTTGCATATAAAGGCGCGCACACGGCCGTCACCATGGTTACAGTGGTACCCACATTAGGACAGAGAAACGAAAGTTAATACAAACATAGCTAATATTATATGTTTTTTGGGTCATCAATTTCAAACCTCATACGCTTTAAAAATGTTTTTTTTAACTAAACCTTTTTAAAATTTTCTTTTCGCGAGCAATTATGGGAGCCTTTCTCAGCGTAAATTAGACCTCCTGGTACAATAGTAAACCCCTTTCTGAATACTTGTGTACGCTAAAACCGTGCAATGTAATTAAGCTGCAGTTGTAAAATTCCGTCAAATGCTTTTGCAAAATATTAAACAGTTTACTAAACAGGAAACATAATGATAGTAATATTAATCTTAATATCTCAAAATAGTTCTTTCTTACAATGATATGCATTTCAAACTTCTCATTTTAAAAATCTCTTCCAACACTTGTAACATTGTCGATTTTACATATTCCAATACAGATATGGATTGCATAAGAGTTCATCATTTTACAATATGCAGCAATACTGAAAGATAATGTTATATGTTGATTTTAGTTCCCTGTATATGTATCTACATAGAATACTAAACGTGTCTAAAATATTTAGCTGAGTTACAGTAAAAGTAATGTTTATGCAGTCTTATATTACTTTTTTCTTTATTTTTCTAGAGGCAGACAGTTAAATCATCTCTCATCCATACAGAAACGAAAAAAGTGTGGCAAAAACTCAGTCCATGTTTTTCCGGAAAAGTGGAGAATGCCACTTTTCACCTTCGAAACTATTCCATTTTTTGAGCTCTTACAATCAAATATAAAAAGAGTCCTGGATTATAAATCGTAGATCAACATCATCACAGTAGATGGCGCCACAAGAGTTTTTGCCTTTATTTTCTCTCCAAGGCTTTTCCTGAAAAAGGATTATCTCCTCTACTACACTGTGATAGTAATATTTTGTGCGGGAAAATGAGTTTTCCTTTTGCCAGTTTAACAGTAATGTGATTCTGAAAGAGCAAAATCCCTGAGAAAAAAAAGTCGATGACTTATGAAATGAATAAAGTTGAAAAATCGAAGACCAAAATGGAAGTTCTGATAAGAATGAATCAGGTTTTATCACCGTCTCCTGAGGAACATTGGATTTGCAATTATGAAAGTACATCATTCTTTTTAAGTGGAGAAATTCTGACTTGAAAAATTGGACTCACAAGACGTCGATTTATACTTTGTATAATAATTCTTAGCATATCTGGTTTTTGTTGAGAACCTCTCCACTGGAGGAAAAAAAAATACTGCTAAAGGTGATAACTGAAAAAGAATAAAAAACGTAAGGAAATTATTTTTTATTGTAATGTAAGAAATTGCATTGAAAAATATTTTCAATAATGTTGTAAATAAATTAATTTTAATTATTGATTTATTTCATACTTTCTGATTTCGCAGTAATTTTCTTTAAGAGTGTTTTCATATATTAGATGTTTTGAATCTGGTCTCTCTCTTTTGCAGTTTCCGGATTTTTTTTAAAGAATTTCAATATATATGACAGCCAATGATCGAGTTATGCTCCTGACGTCAGCAACCTTTATGGGGAATGAAGAAATGAAAAAGTGGTCAACAATAAACGCTATCTACTGGAGTTTAGGGTTAATCCACTGGAGTTAGGTTTAAAATTTCAACTATCACCAAACAGGCAGGCCTGGATTTACGTACAAGCTAAGCAAGCTATAGCTTAGTGCTCCCGCTTTGTTGGGGACCCTTAACTCCCAGAAATTAGCCTGGATTCGTTCCACAAAAAAAAAAAAAAAAAAAAAATACTTGGAAAAATAAATTTCATTTTTTAGTGCTTGAAAATTTGGATAAATGTGGCTACAAACAACAAATGGATGGAGGTAGGGAGAAGGAATACCAATATATATATGTCAATTTCAGCACCTTGCTACATCCTGCACCAAAAATGTAAAAAGCATGGTTCGCACGTTTATGAAACGTATTACAAAAACACACACACACACACACACTACCTCTATTTCTTTTTGTTTCCTGCCCCGCTTGCAACTGAAGAAAAGCTGTTGTCATGAGAAATCTATACTTTCCTTTAAACCTAAAATAGCTGTTCCTTACAGAGTTAGAACAACACAGTAAAAATGTGCAATCAAGTACTAAAATATCAAAGACCAGCAAGTACAAATGAAGTGCTTGAAATAGTTTTAATTATTTTAGAGACCTTGAAAATAGTTAGATAAATCTTTGAAAATCCTAAGCAAAGTAGGCTATAATTTTATTTCTTATCAAGTGTATTAATTATGAATTGTTCAAATGGCCAGAATGTTCTCTCTTGTTACCTATTTTCTAAATCTTTACGCCATTTCTTTTAAAACATTTTAAACTATTGATCATTTTATATTTTATTCATTGTTGTATTTGTCGGAGGGATGATTAAAAACTAATTGTACCGAAAGCCAATGTGAGCAAGTAACAATGCATTGTCTTTTCTCTTCCCACGCTCTTTCTCTCAGTCAATTGCTGTCACTGATTTGTCGAATCAAAAACAATTTTTACTGTGTACTATTTTAATTTGCAAAAAAGTATATATAGCTTCAAAAAAGATTTGTTTGCCTATTTCTACCCTGATATTATTGTAGTTCCAACTAAATCTTATGAGAAACCTTCGGCCACCTACAAGTGGGGATATTCTATACTCCACCTAAAGGGGAATCCGAGGTCTCTCTCTTGATACCATTCCCCCTTTTACTGTCAATTAAAAACAACATAAGGGGAAACACAGAAAATCAAGATAAAAAAAGTGTAATTATTGCTGTATGTATCGGAGGAAAGAGACAAAAATAGTAAAAGGAAAAAAATTAAAAAATACCTCTTACACCTCCGAGAGAAACGATGTTCAATTTACAAAATGGGCCCCATATCTGAAATAGCTTAGGGCCGCGTTAAGTCTAAATCCGGCCTTCCAAACAGGCAATTGCTTCGTTCAAATGTAGAAGCAATTTTCACTCGTCACACAGTGAAACTAACGATACTGTCTATAACGATAACATGGCTATTACGATATTTTTTTTAGGTCCCAACAGTATCGTTGTAGACAGGTTTTACTGTATCTTGACGAGCGATTTTCTAGCCGTTAAATAAGCATGTGTGTTCATTTAATTCTCATTAATGGTTATACAGAGCTGTAAATTTAGTTCATTATCACTATTTCTGAATAGGTTTTACAAATTTATTCATCAAGTCGTTTGTTATGGTTAAGCATATCTAGGACATGATAGTGACATAACTAATGGTAGCGAGTAAAAGTAACACAATGTGCATACTGAAAAACTAATGCCAAGAGCTCTGAAATAAAAAAAAAAGTCGTCAAGTGCAAATAAAACATAAAGTTCAGATGTATGAGTAAAAATGTATCAGTTGTGCAAATGAACGGAGCATTATTCGGAACGCTGGTAGTTAGTTTGAAACATTGTTCTGCGAATTATAGGGCAACCACACTTTTTTTGCTACAAATATATGCGATTTATTTTTCTAAAGTCTACAACAATTGAAAAGTCAACTGCTTCGGATAAAACTTAAAAAAATGATTCTTCCTTTTCCTGCAAAATCAAAATATTTAAATTTTAAATTAATTGCTAAATAAAAAAAACACTTTTAATATAAAAAAGGAGTAGCAAACTACCGCCGTTTCCGATCGTTCTATATTTATTTAATCTAAAAACGTTTAAACAATATCCCCCAGATCAAAACAAAATATCACATCACAGAGGATTGGATCATTAAAATCACTGGATAAAATGAAGCATGTAAGGAAAAGAAGTTATACTCTAAAATACTAAAAGAATTCGATAGAAGCATTTCAAACGAATTGATTTTGCATTTTTTCTAGCATTCTGCGTTTTTAAATGTCATGAGCGAAATATAAATTCCAAACGCGAACGATTCTTTCGAAGAACAATTGAGCATCTCTGGAAGTCGTTTTGTGAGCAATCGAAGCGCAGTTTAATAAGATGGCTGCGCAACCGGCGCGTAAAATGTAAATTTTAAAGCCCATTTAACGAGACAGAAAAGAAAGGGAGCAAATATTGTGATTTCTTTTCCGTGTCACTTTCCGATTGCTTGTGATGCGCCGCCGATTTGCGTTTGTTCCGCACAACGAAACGTGCCCCGGAGTGATCCGAAACCGTGCCGGATGAGCCGGGGGTCGGTTCCATAGTAAATTGTTGGTATTTTAGTCCCATATTTTACAGAGCGAGGGATAGGGGCTTTCCGAAAAAGTTGCTAAGATTTGAGGAAGAAAAGGATCCGCGAAATTGTGACTGTGGCAAAGAATGAGAGAGGTGGAAGGGGGAAACAAAAAGTATAGCATTTGGTAGAAATAAAATTTTAGTGACAATAGGGTCGTTTCCAAAATTTTAAAAATATTTTTTTTCTGAAGGAGCATGCTTAAAAACATAGAATCTGACCATTTTTTAAATAATTTCTTTAAGTTTAATATTTTTAAAAAATTACTTAAATCGGTGCTCTTTTATCGTTTAACGCCTCTGCCGATGACGACATCACAAATGATGAAATGCCATTCAATGTTGCCATTTGCGGTCCAAAATATTTAATTCGCATCTTTACTCACGTGTAATGGCAACGACATGTTTGGTGGCAAGCGTAGAGAGCAATTGTAATTCGCTTCTTGATTATCATAACGTGGAAATGCGGTAGAAAGATGCGCCATAGTGCATCACTTGTGACGTTCACTGTAAAAAAATTCCGAAACGTTACTGGTTATTTCCGTGGAATGTCTCGAGATTTCACACGTTTTCACCTATTTCCCCTTAAAAACAAGTATCATCACAAAAAATGTTCCTGAATCGCTACAAGTTGCACGCGTACAGACTTTTCACTGTTGTGGAAAATTATTTTTAGCAACCAGTTTAAAGATTGAATGAGCGTGTTTATTAAGTGTATTGACTTAAGATTCTTTACGGCTTGTCCAGATTGACTAAGCTCCCAATGAGAGTGAAAATGTCAATGGATAGCTACAGCGTTGCAAGGCAGGAATTGCAGGCAAGAGATAGGCTTGGTTCCTTCTTGCATAGCTTTGGCCGTGGTCGCTCTGATTTTTATGGAGCCTTCTTAGTAAATTAGGAAGGTTCTAATCACCTACACTAAACCTACCTAATTTTTCCAGAAGGTTCTAGAGACATGACTGGCTTTAACAGGGCAGATCTCGCAAGTCTTCATAAAGTTTCAAGGTTAATTTCAGAAAGGTTACTGACTTTTAGCGGAAAGCGTTCCTGGTTTTTCCAAGATATGTTACTGGAAGAAATTGGGTGCATCAGCTGCCCATTATTTTCCAGGAACGTTTCTGAATCGTTTTTACAGTGTTATAAAGACCACGCCTTGTTTGAAGAATCGGACATTTTAAAAACTTAATTAAAAACTAACTGTTGGAAAAATGAAAGTATTTTTTGATTCCATGTTTTTTTTTTTTTTTTTTTTTTTTTGCTTATTCTATGAATTTCAGTGACAAAAGTACTACTTTTGACTGAAGGAAGCAATCCCATTGTTCGAGTAATGTAGCGCGATATATTACAAGCAGGGTTGCCAGACGTCCCGGATTTCAAGAGACAGTCCCGTATTTTGAAAAATTGTCCCGCGTCCCAGGGAACTTCCATACGGGACGGCTAAAGTCCCGTATTCTAGTCTGATAACAATATTTTACAGAACGAGACATTATTTTAAGGGAAAAAGTAAAGTAAAACAAAAAATTTGAAATAATGAGCAATAAGAAAGTCATGTGGCAGCAAACGGAAAAATTGTTTTTGTTTTGATTTGGTTTGTATGTTTTTGTTTTTGCAGCAGACCATGAGGGGCCGAATGGTTGCTTCTTCTTTGCTCATTGGTTCGACGCATGCGTAGAGATATATTTCACTAATATTGGAAATATATCTCTGCGCATGCGTCGTCCTTTGCAATGAAAACGATTTTTTATACTTTGATAGGTGACATTTTGTGAGGTTTAATGCTTTTTCGAGATTAAATTTACAGCGACATCTCAAAAATATCTCCCCCCCCCCCCCTTTTCACTCCTAGAAGCCTGTCCCGTATTTACTGTTCTTAAATCTGGCAACCCTGATTACAAGGGAGGGTAGGTGGTAAAGAGGGGTTTCTTGGTAAAGAGGCGCGAGAAGTCAAATCTGTCGTAAAAACAGCTGTGACATCATGTCATCAAGGGTGTCGTGAGAAAATTCTAATTCCTCAAAGGGTTCTCGGAATCGGAAAAAAAATTAGGAATCACTGCCCAGTGGCGTAGCAAGGGTGGGGTGGAGGGAGCGGTCCACCCCGGGAAGCATAGTTTAGGGAGGGGGGGCGGCTCTTTGATGAGAAAAAAATATAAATAAGAGAATCATGCTTTTAATCTATTACTCGAGGCAAAAAAAAAGAATCTCTCGAAACGTGAGATTTGTGTATAATTACAACTGTGTATTCAAAACAAATATTTCCATTGTGAGCCCCTGAACCTTCCTCATTCCCTCAACATCCTCCAAAATACACTTAAATTCCGCTTTTAAAAATTCCGAAGTTATTCTAGAAATGACTCCGTTTTTCTAACCTCAACAAAAGTTGAAACTGACTTCATTTTTGATAAAGATTCAGGAAACTTGCTACTGGCTGAAATTAGGCACATCAGCTGCCCATTATTTTCCAGGAACGTTTCCGAATCGTTTTTACAGTGCAATACTAAGAATTTTACTTCAATTGTCTTCATATGAATTCGAAACATATATGAATAGTTAGTATAAGCAGTTTAAGTATGCTTTCATGTGTGAATAACCTAAAGACTTTTAGAAGTTTTACTGGTGGTACCCGCACGGCTTTGCCCGTAGTAGAAAACTAAAAGGTCTGTTGGTTCGCCTATATATTTACAAATAATGGATGATGAATTTCTCGCTAATTCGCTATGCTAATTTGCTCACCTCTTTTCTGGTAATTTGCTCGTCCACGTTATGGTAATTTGTTCCTCCACGTTATGGTAATTTTCTCGTCCACGTTACGATAATTTGTTCGGAAAAATGTTCTTAAACTTGGAATAGAGACGGATCAAAATCGAGTTATCAAAAAATCGCTTTGAAGTGCTCACCCCTATGCTACGAACTCATTTTGTGCCAAATGTCATGAAAATCGTCCGAAAAGTCTAGGCGCTATGCGTGTAACAGACAAAGATCCAGAGACACTGGCTTTCAGCTTTATTAATTAGTAAAGAAGATGTAATCAGTTTTACTAGCATCCATTGTGAAATACCCGGATCCTTCTACAAAGTGCTGAAATTGCTATTTTCTTAATTGCACGTCAGGCAAACGCAGTGAAAAGTTAGTATTAGTCTTGTTACAGTAAATATTTAGCACGACTATTACCCCCAATTACTTTTTTATTGCTTATTTCTCTGAAAGAATAAGCTCCAGGAAAGTAAATTACTAGATTATTTCATTTGTTTCACGCAGCCGTTTTATAAGGACTTAACGATACATAATATTCGCTGTACTATTTGAATATCATTGCTCTGTTGATAACGCTTTGTTTTAATAAGCACATTTTCTGTCTTATAGTATTTTATTTGAAAAGAAAACATCGCATCAGCCATTAGTAATGACAAGAAAATTAATTCAAAAAAAAAAAAAAAAATCCGGACAAAGAGATGCAATAAATACAACCAGAAGTTCGTAAAATTATTCATTTATGAGAGATTCGTGAGAAGAAAACTTGTTGAAAAAATATACATATTAATTCCTTACCTCACTAAATAGCAAAATGAATATAAAGAAACCTGTTTGAAGCAGGTGTAGATAAGGCTCGTTGACAGACAACAAACAACCTGCCAAGTTAGCTCGCACTTTGCGGTAATAGATAAGAACATGTTCTCCTTTTCCCAAGAAAGATTTTTTTTTTACTTTTCCCAAGACACAATGGAAAGGGACTTGCTACTAAATCAAACATTTTGACTTGTAAGTCTTCTGTTCCACTTCATCAACTAAAATTCCAATGCACAACTGCAATATGGACATGCCCCACGAGAAACAGAAATCGTATAGTGAGAAAAAAACGGCAAGTGGATCATTTGTTTCAGATTTGACCAGTGATGCATGTAATTCCGACTCCTGTGCCCCAAGGATCGAAAAGTGACAATTACAGGCTTAATATGACTTTCTAACGAAACTATTTCTTCCATCGGCGAGGTTCACTTTTTAATCTTTAGTTAAGTTCACGTTCGCTGAACAATAAACCTGAGATTGGGAGATTATTTTACAAGGGTGTGGATGGGAACGTTTAGAGTTGCTATTCCGCCACATTTTTCGTAAACAGACAGCTTGTCAGTGTGAAGTGCCGACAACTTTGAATAAAGTTATTTGACAAAGATTATCTGCTTTAGGAAATGATATGAGCCGGAAGAAATTTCGCTCCGGATTTTTCTGAGATTTTGTTGCTTGTAAGGGAGTTGTTGAAAACTTTTGACGTCCTCTTTGTCGTTCAAGAAATAAAATATAAGAGTTTAGTCGTACGTACAGATTTGTTTTTATGTTTCGTAAAAGACCAAGACATATTTTGTAAGAATATTAGGGGAGTGTCAAGTCAGGTGAAATAGCTGGGAAAAGTGAAATAGTAAAATAATTTTAGTTAGGGGAGCCACCTATCTAGCTAATTTAATTAAGTTATTAAACATTTTGTTTACTTCATACCAAAAAATTAATAAATAAACCCAAATATCAGGAGAAAAAATAATGCCAATTCCTTTTCAAAATTTTAACATTTCTAATATTTTGTGGTTTTTCAAAAATATGTTTTGTTATTTTTATATTAATTTTGTAGTTAACATTTTAAGCATTAAAAATGATCTACTGCAGCACTTATTTTGTTTATTATAAGGCATGATTTGATTACTATGTTTAACACAATTTCACAAGTACAGGCGTGGAAAAATGATATAGCTCATTTCGTTTACTTATTCATTCATTTAGTAAATTACTCCTATTCATTAATTAATTAATTTTTATTCATTCACTTGCTAACTTTTACTTTCTTACTAATTCACTATTTTATTAATTCATTTATTTTTTCCGATGGATTAATTAATTAATTAATTAATTTTCTTATTAGTTAAGTGCTTCATTTTCTATTATGTATTCATTCACTTGTTTATATATTTATTCATTTGAGGAAACATATTTTAAAATATCAAATAAAGAATTTTGTAATGTAAAAATATTTTATTTTTCACTTTATTCTAAAAAGAAAAAAGTACCACTTATTTTTTTAGTTTACTTATTTACTGCCAAGAATGAAAAAGAATTTTTCAATGCAAGTTTTATTAGAATAAACATTGTTATTTCTTTGTGCGCTTTAAATTTCAAAACAAACCAATTTGTTCACGTATCTTCACTGTTTCACTTTGCCCACACTCTCCTGATATTCAAAAACAAATTTAGATAATGTTAGAGTTTTAAATTTTCTTTAAATTTTAATTATTAGAATGATATTAATTCAATTTTCATTTACCTTCAAAGATAAATGAAATTAATTCAGCTTTAAAAAATATGATATTTTCATTTGTGGTAAAAGTACACCTCCTCTATTACAGAAAAGCCATTCATATTTATGACGCCCTTGCAACAGTCTCTTTTGGCTTACAACTGCTTTATGATGAACTTCTTTCTCTTCACTGACATCATTTTTAGTTTCGTCAGTGTACATCATTATTAGTTCTGAAACAGAAAAAAAAGCTTCGTTTTTTTAAAAAATTTCGGGATTAAACTGTAACGTGTATGCATCAAACAAACTTTTCATGTTTATTTAAGTTTTCCTAAATAGCTATGGGAGAGCCGACAAGGACTAAGGCAAGCTCCCAGTCAGCTTGGTTCCAGACCTTCGTCTTCCCATAAAACTTATACTGCTGCTCTTCTGAGCAGGGTCCCTACAATGGCCTGCCCCTAGTTTCTGACTCTTCTGGAACTTTAAGGCTACAATTGAGCCTCTTCATCAGTGCAAAAGTACTCAATACGCAACAAAAAGCCGCACAGAACACCTTCTGTTGTTCTTTTGTGTACACTGTACATCTTTTCAAAGAAAAAAACTTGATTCGATATAAAGAATTCTCTGGAAATCAATTAGTGTAACAGAAAGAAGAAAAAAATGCAAATTATTATTTATTTTATTCTACGATAATAGTTTTACGATTTCTATTTTGCGGATTTTTAGCGATTTTTAAAATAATAAAAAAAATAAATTAATAAATAAATAATGCTGCTGAGTTTAATTGAATATGCTTAGAAACAAATCTGCTGTTGTGCAGAACTATTCACCACACAGCTCTTTTTTTTTAATGTAAAGTATTTAATTATTAATATTAGCATTAAATCTTTACTCTATGGTAGGTCACAAACTTCGGAAATTAATCTTTAGTGTCACTTCTCCATGTTTTAACAGAATCCTAAACAAACAACTGCATTAATTCATGTCAGGATTACAAACAGTTTTCATTTTTTCTCTAACTCCCCCCCCCCCCCGCCTTCCTCCCCCCCCCCCCCCGCCCGCCTTCTTGATCGCTATACTGCTGAGGCTGTCATTACATTTGATTTTTGTCTCAGTTGCAGCAGTACAGTTTGAGAAATTAATATCTTCGTAGCCATCAATAACCGCCTTTTGTTTGAGAGTTTTCTTTTAACTATTATTTATAGTAAAGAACAAAACAAGACCCAAATCCATCTAGAGTAGGGGAAGGTTCTTTAAAACGAGTACGGTGGCATAAATGGGAGCATGGAATACTACTAAAATATCTTGTATCGTCCTTCAGTTCTATGAAAAATATGTAACAGCAATGCTATGACAGATATGAGATGTTAAAGTGATTCAATTGATTATAAGTAATTTTCATGGGGCTTGAGTATTTAAAAGAAAATTTCTTAAAATTTTGTTTTTAACACTAGAGCATACACTATACGAAAATTTGAAGAGTTACAGATTATTTTTCAATTAGCGTTCTGGGCTTTCACGGGTATCCACGAGCTGCCTGTGAAAAAAAAGTTTTTGTGAAAAGCTCTCTAGGTCGCTACAAGTTGAATGAGTACAGGCTTCTCAATGCTGTAAAAAATACTTCTAGGTGAGGAGATACATAGGCGCGCATATGGAGGAGCAGAGGGGCTCCCCGTTCCTTGCTTTTAGTAATTTTTCTTTGCAAAAAAGTGAACACATTTCTTCGCCAGCCATTAGTGAATAGTTCAGTGAAAATGTCAGATTTTAATTGCTATAATATGTACTGAAATGGGTTTCCATGGGGAAAATGTCCTACTAAACTACGGAGAAAGTATCTGAGCACCCCCCTCCCTCCGTTAAATTTTGCATGTGAGCTCTCATGAGGTGATATACACATCTTCTTCATTAATTGTTTCGTCTAGAGCTCTCTAATGGCCCTTCCAGATTGACAGAGGCCGACCACCTTGTCTGGTGGTCATAGAAGTCCGACTACGATGAGGAGCTCCCGGGTTCACAAACTGGAACATGGATGCGCTTTGTCTTTCCTGTCCTTGTCCTTTCACTGTAAAAAATTCCGAAACGTTACTGAGTATTTTCGTGTAACGTCTCGGGATTTCAATGGTTTTTATACACTTCCTGGAAAAATCAATTATCATTGTCAAAACGTTTCCTGAATTGCTACAAGTCGCACGAACACAGACTTCTCACTGATGTGAAAAATATTTTTAGCTCCCAGTTTAAAGAATAACTAAGCGTATGTAAAAGGTGCATCGGATTCAGTTTAATTGCGCCCCATCCAGACTGCTTAAGGTCCCAAAGGGAATGAATAAGTCCTTTGACAACGTAGCTTTGCAAGAATTGCAGGAGAGTAAAATATTCGGTACTTACTTGCAATTCTGTCTTAGCTTTGGAAATGTTTGCAGTATTGCTTGGGAGACTTCCTTGATAAATCAGGAAGGTACCTAGCTGTTATAATCAACCTACAAAAGTTTACTCTTAAGTTCTAGAGACACGACTGACTTTAAATAGGAAGATTTCTGAATATTTTAGGAAGCTTCTAGGATAATTTCAGGAAGGATATTGAATGTTACTGGAAAACGTTCCAGGTTTTTGCGAGACATGTTACTGGCAGAAATTGGGCACATCAGCTACCCATTATTTTCCAGGAACGTTTCTGAAACGTTTTTACAGTGTTCTTTGTGTGAATGAGTTGTTGAGATATGAATGGTTGCCTATCCTATAAACGGGTCCTTATGGCATGTACATACTGTGAAAGTCAGACGTCACACCCAATTACGATACAGTTGGAAAAGAGAAGAAGAGCACCCCAAATTGCTAGCGTAGCTGACACAAGACAGCACAAGATTAACTGAGCACCATGCGAGGGTGAACTTCCGTGTGTGGTTACTGTAGTTGTGTAAGAATTGTAGGGAAAGACGTTTGGGTTTTGCGTCTAATTTCGCCTTAGCTTTGGCATAAAACCTCTTCTAAAATGCTCTTGGAACCTTCCTGGTAAATTAGAAAGTTCTGAGCTACTGTTATAAACTTCTCCAACGTTCTTTTGAGAAGTTTCTGGTTTATTACAGAAGCGGAACTGGATTTGTTGAGAGGGTTTCTGAATGCTCTAGGAAGATTTCAGGTTAATTTCAGGAAGGTTGCTCACTTTTGGCGGGAAACGTTTCTGTTTTTTTTTTTTTTTTTCTAGATGTTATTCTGGCGGAAACTAAGTATTAGCTGCCCATTAATTTCTTGGAACGTATCTGACATTACATTAGGAAAATAACGATTTAAAATGCATAAAATTAGTTTTATTCTTTAATATAAACAAGTTTTACATTCTGTTACTTTATTCCTCACATTTTATAGTTTGATAATGGGACACTATCAGAGAAAACTTTTCTGCAGAGATTCTTTTGGGTGAGCATGTTTCGAGTTATTCGAATCGTTCTGAAAAGGACCATGGATTACAAACTAGCATGTAAGGCCTAAAGTGTTCGTCGAAAAACTCTAGAAAAGGTGAAAGAGACTGGACAAAACAGGCTTTTCACTAAAACATTTGTTACAGAAGACGAAGAAAATATCGTGGAGTTTTTTCAGGAGACCAAAGGATTGAATTGATGCAACATCTGACACGTGACAGTTTTAGTCAAAGATCAAAATTCCAAAAAAAAAGGGGGGAACTTGGGACATCATCTCGTGAGGAATAGTCGAGTGTTGGTGTTTGTACTTAGTGTGAAGACCAATAGGTAGATTTCAAAGACAAGAGGGTTGGATTTGCTATATACTCGTACATAGTACATTATGTCTACACTGTAAAAAAATTCCGAAATGTTACTGGTTATTTCCATGGAACGTTTCATTATTTTCGAGGTTTTCACCTATTTCCCCGCAAAATCAAGTATCTTTGCTGAAAAGTTTCCTAAATTGCTAAAAGATGCACGAAAGCAGACTTTGCACTAGTGCAAAAAATATTTTTTGATACCAGTTAAAAAATTGACTGAGCGTGTTTATT
The DNA here is from genome assembly GCF_026930045.1 of Uloborus diversus. Lineage (NCBI taxonomy): Eukaryota > Metazoa > Arthropoda > Arachnida > Araneae > Uloboridae > Uloborus > Uloborus diversus. The sequence goes on along the minus strand of NC_072738.1, from coordinate 109,304,095 downwards.
TAGTGTACCGGCTTTAGTTTGACTGCGGCCCGTCCGGATTGACTAAGCTCCCAATGGGAGCAAATAAGTCATTGGACAGCTGAAGTCTTTGCGAGGCGGGAATTGCTGGCTATTTTCGCGTAGCTTTGGCCATGGTTGCGCTAATGCTTCTGGAGCTTTCTTGGTTTATCAGGGAGGTTCTAATCAAATAAGTTAAACCTATTTACTTTTTCTAAAATGTTCATGACTGGCTTTAACAGCAGAGATTTTCAATATTTCAGAAAGGTTACTGACTTTTATCGGAAAACGTTCCTGGTTTTTGCAAGATATGTTACTGGTTGAAATTGGGCACATCAGCTGCCTATTATTTTCCAGGAACGTTTCTGAATCGTTTTTACAGTGTAGGATAGGTTCATTAAACCTGTGCGAATCAGAGGAAGGCGATGTAAACTTCATCTGTCACTTTAAAAAAATTAATAATTTTGCAGTCGGAAATTAATACCTGCTTAAAACAACAGCGAACAGTGATGTCATATTCTATTTTTTTTTCATGTTTAACAATCATGTGTTCTTGATAAATTTTCAATGTTAAATTTTATTTTTTATTGTTCTAGTCTTCCAGTTTATCCAACTGATTGCCCAAAATGTGAATTTTTTAATTTTCCAAGAACAATATTTCTTTCCTACCTCATCCTAATTAGTGTTTTTATTCTTTATTTTGTTGCAAATTCGTGTTCTGATACTCAAACACTTTTCTATTCGACAAAATAGTTAAAATTTATAGTTCTTCAAAGTATATCCTTTGACAACATTAAAAAATATTTTTGATTGTTTAGAAGTTATAAGAAAAGATGTGCCATTTTTTACAATGCAGAGAATAAAATGTTTTATACTCATTGGACGCCCTTGAATATCCTCCGAAGAGCGATAGTAAGCCCCCTCAAATTCTCCTAGAATAAGAGCCCCCCCTCTCAAAAGAAAAACATCCCTCCAAATACCCTCTGAAAATTTCAACGGTGCAGTCTGTGGCATGTTCTGAATCGTGGAAACACAACAATAATTTGTATAAAGTATAATGCAAAAGTCAAAAACTCATTATTTGACTTCTAGTGATCCAGTATCAGTCCGCTTCAGACGCTTCAAACAGGGCTCGACCCCTTCCAATGGAGACCCTTTTTGACCCCATTTGCTCCGCAAAGTGGGGCATTTAGGTTGTTAAGTTTTTTTTTTTTAATTTGATAATAATAGTTCGCCAAGCAATCGTGGCACATAGTGGACCAAAATTGGACTTTGCTGTATCGCACAGTTTTCTAGTATTCTCATTTACCAGATCTACTTCTCTTGTGTAAGGTTTATAAAAAAAAACTAAAAATGTATGCATATAAATATAGAAGTAAATGTAATATGTAAAAACAGTAATGATAGCATTACTAACACTTAATATTTTATTAATTAATGAAGCATTCGAAATTGATAGACGCCATCCAGGGGTGCGCACAGGGAGGTATTATGGCGAAAGTTGCGCAACTAAAGTTTTTGGGTGGGTTTTTATAATGTTTTTAATTTATTTAACTAAATTATCTATTGATTTAGTTTTAATAATCAATTGTTTACTCTTTTTTTATTTTATCCTGTTTATATTTTATTTCATTTATTTATTTAGTTTGTGTGTGTATGTCATTGTCATAGTGCGTAACTTTTCTAATGAAATAAAAAAAAAACAATAATAATAATTTTAAAAAATGATGCACAAATAAAAAGTATTTTAAAAAAATATTAAAATAAAAAAACTGAGCTAAAATAAAAAAATAAAAAAAAGAGATAAAAATAAAAAAGGGAAAGGTGGTTGAGAAAAATTTTGGTGGGCAGTTTGCGCAATTAAACTTGGGGGCGGGTGGGGTGGGTACCCCTGACGCCATTAAAAGCGTTTAAAAAGAACAATCAGAGGGTATGATATATTTCATTAAATAACCCAAACTGTATATTTAAAAAAAAAGCTAACGAGCAATAAGACATACTAATTAATTTTAATTTTAAAACCTATTTACTTTTGTTTTTATTTTCTTCGGGATCTTAATAAACAATATATATATATTTATTACTGCTCGTATTTCCTTAAAGATCGACTGTCGTTTTGATAATATTCCGAATAACAAAAATAAAATTAAATTCTAGAAGTAAATCAAGAAGTAGAAAGACTGAAAAATTAACTCAAAGGTTAAAAACAATACCAGGTTTAAATATTCAAAAATTTATTTAGACTTAGAATTTCTTCTTTTCAAAACCTGTACACATATATACAGAAACGGAAATATCGTTTATACATTAAAAATGCAATTTAATAGAATGAGACTTCAAAAATGCACCTCAGGAAAAAATGTCTCCTTTCGTACTAAAACTCAAAATTACGTTGCAGCTTTTGTGACTTTCAATAAAATTGAGTAAACGGCAGACAAGAAGCTTTCAGATATCGATAAATATTAAAAAGCTTGTCTCTCACCCAAAAAAAAAAAAGCATAGGACCATTTGTCTTTAAAAAGTGAAACCTGCGTCGCCCAAAGAAATTACACATGGGAGAAACGCTTTCTAAGCAATTCTGAACCAGTTTTGCTCAGCCAAGATTTACGTCAACTTCAATCACTTGGCTAGTAATTTTCTTGATGGTACGAAGTCTTCCACGTCAATCCAACGGCGTAATACTTAATTGGAAACGTCGCGAACGGCAAAAAGTTCTGCAGAGAGAAAATTTTGATTTTGCTCGTCTGGAGCTTTTTTTGCTATCGTGCTGCAAATCTGACTAAAAATATACATCACATGGTTACTTTTAAGGAGCTGTATATTTTTGGTTGGGTGCCTTTTCCAGAAGCTGGATAGATTACGGTACTAATATAAGCCATGTTTCGTGTTACATTTATGCGAAATGCGTTTCTGGATGTTGGAAATTCACTTTAAAATAGTATGTATGGGTAAATAGATAACAAGTTACAAAATATAAAACAATTTCATAACTTTCCGCTTAAATTTTTGTTTCGGTACGAAAATAAAGGGAAAAAAAGACATTGTTTAAAAAACAATATTAAAAAAAGCATGAGATATTGGCAGATTCGTTTATTCTGTTCATGCAAAAGTAGTTAAGTACAAAAAAAAAGCGGAAAACGGCTACAAGTAGAGCAACATTGAACAAAAAAAAAAAAAAACCGTATAGTCTTTTAGTGATGAGTTATTAAGTTCCATCGGTCATTTGAATTGATTGGTTTTTCCTACCTTACGCTTTAAACAATTCGGAGCAACATTTATTGTTTTTACATTTTATTTCATACTAGTGCACCCGCACGGCTTTTCCCGTTTAAGAAAATTAAAAGGTCATTTGGTTTGCCCGTATATTTACAAATAATGGTTGATGGTTTTCTCGCCAATTCGCTATGCTAAATTGCTCGCCCAAGTTATGGTAATTTGCTCGTCCCCTTAATGGTAATTTGCTCTTCTACGTTATGGTAATTTAACCGTTTATGTTATGATAATTTGCCTGGTAAAGTGTTCAAAATTGGAATAGAAAGAGAACAAAATCGAACTTTTGAAAAATCGATTCTAGGTGCTCAACTTTTTTGCTAGGAACTAATTCTGTACCAAATTTCATGGAAATCGGTCAAACGGTCCAGGCGCTATGCGCGTAGCAGACATCCAGGCATCCAGAGGCACAGACTTTCAGCTTTATTATTAGTAAACATTTTAGTTTTTTTTTTCTAAACATTAAAAATCCGTAAGTAATTTATAGATCTGCGTTCATATTTTTTATGGTTATTAAATACTCCTTCATTATTGCAACCGAGTACAAATGTTTGAGAAATGTAAATGAATTGTTATTCAAACGAGCTGATGTGTGCATCACATGACTTCCTTTTACTCCACTTTAATGTCATTGCCCAATTATTGGCAGTTTTAATGTGATTCAATTGTTTACTCTCTAAATATCACCAACATTGACCAAATTAAAACCAACTTTAAAATATAAAAAAAAAAATCGCCAGATTTGTCGCCAAGTTGGCGACAAAAGTTGTCAATCAAAAGACTGACGATATATCACCAAGTTTCCGACAAATTATAACACCGTTTACATTGAAATTTACATCGAAATTAACAATGATTTTCCCTCAAAAGTGGGCGAAAGGCCCCCTTAGGATCATCCGAATGCAACCAAAAGGGAAGGTGCACAACTAGGCTCCACTAGGAGTCTACGTACCAAATTTCAACTTTCTAGGACATACCGTTTTTGAGTTATGCGAGATATACACACATATACACATACGCACATACGCACATACATACGCGCATACGGACGTCACGAGAAAATTCGTTCTAATTAACACGGGGGTCGTCAAAATGAATATTTCGGGTATCTGTAGGTTCCTAGGCATATATCCAGATGTGGTCGGGGCGAAAAAAAAAAAAAACTCAACATTCATTCGGGGGTGAGAAAAATGGAAATTAAGGTCGATTTTTGAGTGAAATTTTTTTCGCAAATACAATACTTCCCTTTTTGTAAAAGGAAGTAAAAAAAAAAAAAGAAGAAAAATTAATTTGAATTTTGACATTTTGAATTCAAATTATGTTTTTCGCAATCACGAGTGTGTGTATGTTGGCGTGCGTGTTTGTGTGGGAGCGGAGGGGTATGTGTGTTTGTGTGTAGGGAGTATGTGTATGTAGGCATGAGTGTTTTTGTCTGTGTGCTGGCATAAGTGTGTGGGTAGTTGTGTGTATGATTGTGTGTGTGGGGTATGTGTATGTGTGTGTAGGCATATGTGTTTGTGTCTGTGTGCAGGCATGAACGTGTGGGTAGTTGTATGTATGTTTTTGGGTGTGTATGTGTTTGTGTGTGTGCATGTGTTCGTGTGTAGTTGTGTATGTATGCGCATGTGTGTAGGACATGGATGCAACCTGGAGACAGCTTTCGCTATAGGAGCAGCATCGTGAGGAGCCGGTGGACGGTGATGGTGCGGAGGGTGGCGGTGGGAAAATAAAATCAAAGGACATCAAAACAGTCAAATGAAAGCAATAAGCAATCATGATTGCTCAAAAAACATCGCTAAATTTGTCGCCAAGTTTGCGATAAAACTTGGCGACCAAAAGACTATCGATATATCTACAAGTGTCCGACAAATTATAACACCATTTGAGTTTACATCGAAATTAACAATGATTCCCTCCCAAAAAGGGGCAAAAGACCCTCTTAGGAACAACCAAAAGGGAAGATGCACAACTAACCCACACTAGGAGTTTACGTACCAAATTTCAACTTTCTAGAACACACCGTTTTTGAGTTATGCGAGATACATACACACATACACACATACGCACATACATACGTGAATACGGACGTCAGAAGAAAATTCGTTGTAATTAGCTCGGGGGGAAAATGGGGGGGATATTTCGGGTGTCTGTAGGTTCCTAGGTATATATCCACGCGTGGTAGGGTCGAAAAAAAAAAAACTCAACATTCATTCGGGGGTGAGAAAAATGGAAATTAAGGCCGATTTTTGAGTGAAATTTTTTTCGCGAATACAGTACTAGCTTTTTTGTAAAAAGAAGTAAAAAGTACCATTATTATCAAAAAAAGTCGTGGAAAACACTATCTGAACACAGTTTAGAAAACACCCGCGCGCTAAAAACTGAAAAACGTGACAGACTAAATCATGAGAAATAGGAAACCATCACGAGGACCTAGTGCTATATTGTGAGGGGAAAAAATTGAATGAAAGCTGAATCATTAACTAAATCAGCAGATTAGATAAAACATAAAAATTTTCCCAAATTTTTCTATCATAAATACCTGAGCACTTCTCTGTACTTTTAAAAGCATTAATGTTTCGCTAGCAGTTCCGAATCGCTGAGAATTGCTTTACATGTTTTGACTTTCATTTCTTTTCATGTTATTCATATTTCTTTTGAGAGTGAATTTAAGTGAATGCATTTATTTATTTATTTATTTATTTTTTTGAAAAAGTCCACTTTGGAAATTATTTTTGTCAATACTCAATAATTTAAAATAGTGTGTAATACCTAAAGGATTAATAAACTAAGCAAGAAAAATGTTCCTTAATAATTGCTTGATTCAGAAAAATAATATATTCGCGTTAAAAATACTATGCTTTATTTCTTATTGAATCAACTAAAAATTGAATCAACCTTACTCATTTTTTTGCACATACATGAACATGTACATCCTGATTTATTATTCATGTTTGTTTAATTTTTTACGGCAAAGTATTGAATGACATTTAGTGGAGAACACTTTATAGGCATGAAATTTACAGAAAGTAAGGCAAATTTGGTAGTTCTTACATTGTGAAAATTATCAAAGCATCATTTTTTAGGCGGTACGGGGCCACGTAGTTTTTTTTCTTGAGTAAGAAAAACAAGAAAAAAGTCATTTTGTTTGAACTGGAGGGCTTTTTCGGAATAATTCACAGAACTGCTAACTCTGCCGAAAACTTTAATTTTTCTTTCTACACTAAATTCTTCCATTGGCGTTAACGTTGTTTTTCACTGCTTTCGTATTATTTAAATGCTTTCATATATTACCTTTGACAGCAACATTTTAAAACTAGATGGGTATTGAGGATCACACATTTTATGTTAATTTAGATATTTTGCTGAAAATTCGTATTTTTCTTCTTCCATTTACTTAATGCAATTCGCAATCTTTCAAAAATCATTCATAGCCAGTATTAAAGCCCAGCTCAGCACTGCGTTTTAGCATGCTAAAACTAATGTTTTGTTTCCTGATTTTGACAACAATATAACTGTAGCTCAGACTCCTGCAAGAGGGCATATTACTTATTTATAGAAACTTGGATAAGAATTCTGCTAAAAGGGGAAAAAAACATTAAAAATATATTTTTCTGCCCAAATTCGAGTTACCGCCCTTCTTGTTATCAGCAAGACGCTATCCAACCGAAAACAAGCGTCTTTTTTTTTAAATGCTATTCATTGAAGCAATATGTGATTTAAAAAAAAGAAAAAAAAAACAATTTTTTTGCACAAAAAAAAAAAAAGACCGTGGATCTATTTTTTGTAATTATTTGGCGCGATTAACTTCAAAGTTATTGGAACAATATGAAATTATGATTGAGAAATATGGAAAATCTTGCTAAGCGATATAAAAACAACATAAGATATTGCAGAGAACGGTTTTTATAGTTAAAAATGTATACAATAATTTATACAATTTGCCATAGCAGGCTGTTGGAACCGTTATGGCTTAGATGGCAGCACATAATCATATTTAAACCAAACGCCTAAAATACAAAATCAGTTAACCTAACTAGGTTTTGAAGCATAGTTTTTCGAATATAGTCAAAATGTAACTGGCTATTTATTTTTTGCCGAAAGCAAAAGAAAAAAAAAATGATATCTTGCTCATGAAGTTGATGGTAATTTTTATGCTTTCCTTCGTAGTCTAATAAATATTCATAGGTTAACTGAATGAAAGGCGTAATTTCAATTAGGGGTGGTGTTTTTTTTTTCTTTATACAAAAGGTCACAAACTGTGATTAGAAGAATCTGCATTTCTACATACAAAGATTTTTTTTCTGCACAAAAAAAGGATTCCCTTGAAAACTGAAATTTTGAAACTGAAACTTCTATTTATTACTTCATTACGCTTAGTTCTCTGAGCAAAGTCAAAGCGTAAAATAAATAAATAAATAAATAAAAAGAGCAACTTTTTGACTCAGAGTCAATTTAACTGCATGAAAGCTACCTGCTGCATCAAGGTTTCACTCATTTATGATACTGAGTTACGTGCGTTACATAGTGTATGTTAAGTTGACATGGAATGAGTGATATTGGTCGAAATTTTCGAGACTGGTAGATCGTCCGGACAAGACTCGAACTCTGGTCCAGCTGGTTAGCAGTCGAACGCTTTACGCATGAGCTTTTCAGCTCCATCGGTCCCAACGCAAGGATAACTTATGGATCTAACCGAACAACTCTGTCTGGTGTATTCAAACAGTTTGTTTTTTGGCGGAAAAAATGTTTTAGACCGTGGGTCTATTTTTCGTCAGTAGTCGGCACGACAAGCTTTAAAATGAGGGGCAAATCATGTAATTTGATCAAGAATTGGGGCAGATTTTGCGTAGCGACAGAAAACAGGTTAAAGAAATAGTATCTAAGATTTTAGCACTTTTAAGTAAATAGTTTACGCCCGTTACTGTTAGATTTTGTTTTGGTAAATAAAAATAATCGTTTTCTTCATGCAGCTCCAGTTGACTTCTAAAAATCTAAAAATTGACACTTATTTCTCCTGAAAATGACACACTTTGATTTTAAGTACACGCTATAGCTAGACAATTTTCTCTCCGCTTTCACTACTTCTTTTTTTGGTCTTCTCTGTTAGTATCGTATTAACGTATCAAATACAATTTTATCGTGAAATTGGAAAACGAAATCTTGTGTCTAGTTTTTATGCATGGAAATAAATGTGTTTGTCAAGAAATAAAAGACATATCTTGAAAACTAATTAGAAAAACATACTCTGTTTACATACAAATGTTGTGATTGCCAACCTCAATATTGTTTGAAAAAGGGAAACCCACGAAAAGGATAAAAATTATGAATGCGTTTTCTCTCCGTATTTAAATAGTTACTATACGTGGTCTTTTAAGAATTGCACTTCACAATGCTGCTCTAAACAAACATTTTATTCCTCCGAGCCATTTTTCTTTCAGCAATGTCAAAATGACTTTTACCAATTTCAATGTTTTGATTTCATTCATTTTTCATTTAATCTGAATTTCTGCAGAGCAAATATTTTACTACAAAAACTATAAAATAATGAGAAGAATATCTGACATTTTTAATTGAAAGACTTTTCCTGCTCATTTTCTAAAGACATATTACTTGTACGTACACTTAAAGTGTGATACATTCAAAAAATATATCACACAAAAAAATTTAATTTCTGTATTGTTGAATAATGAAAAAAACCTTTTTTAATACATTGCAAATTCAAAATATATTTACATATCAAAAACTCATTTTAATCATAAACATTTTATTGTAAATATATTACAAAATATATTTACATTTAAAGCATTGAAACAGAGGGAAAAAAGTTCATTGAGTGGGTGACTCAATGTGAGAACCCAGTCAATGAACTTTTATCCTCTGTTTCAGAGCTTTTTAATTCGGTTAAGGACTCCCTTGATTTTAATGAAAAGTTTTTTCTTGGTCTTTTTAAATTTTGCACATTCAATAACTTTTTCAAAAATGGTAATTCATGTTTTCTTCAGATTAATTGCATTGCACTGGGATCTAATTTTAGCTCTACATTAGCCAACCATTTTCTTTTACATTATGAGAGGAAATTTTCAATTAAAAATCCTTCTTTTGCACCTCTTTCTTGTAGATACATCGATGACGTGTTGTGTATAATTTTCCGATTTTTTCTGAACTTAGTAAAGCTATAAATCATAATTCATTAACGCTCAAAAAGGCTAGAATTTCTCAAAATAACTTCATTTTCCCGGATATTAACATACAAATTGATTCAAATTGTTACACTACGATTTATGATAAAAGGCGTGAATTTAAATTCAAAGTTAACAGCTTAATAGATTTTTCATCCTGCTTAAGTTAAAAGGTTTTTATTGTCATCATTGTTTCACAAGCTATCAGAATAAAAGGAATTTGCAATATCATTTCCCCGCTTTTGATCAAGAGATTTCTGTACTCAAAAATATACTTTTTTTATAATAACTTCCCTAAAAATCTGGTTGAAAACATTTGCTTAAGTATAGCTTTCGATGAACATTTCGCTTCTCTTGAAACCGTTTAAATGTGTAAATGTGTGATACAACCATGACAAACCATTTTTTTTTTTTTTTTTTTGGATCACTGGTGTGGATGGTTTTTGCACGTAGGAAACGGACTACTGGCATGTTTTTGGATTATTCTCTTCGGATATGGACTAATTTTTAGATTTTATTTTTAAGTTGATAACTGGAATGAATATTGTCAAGTTGAATATCGGATTGGTTTTGTTATCTCAAGGAGAGATAATTTTAGTTATTGGCAGGTACTGTTCCGTGGATGGCTAATTATTCGGAACATGTTTTCCTAATTAATCGAGTCGAAACCCCCAGCTTTTATTTTTAGGTTTAAGCTCTTGTTTATTTTTTACGTGTGTGTTTTGCTCCATGTTAATAGTTTGTCCCCTAAGTACCATAAGTGTGATTTATGAGTTTTCCAATCACTGTTTCTGCTGCTAGTTTGTCATCATTTTGTACACTGCTAGTTTTTTAGACACATTATTTTAAAGGGCCTAGATTAGGTTGCTGCGGAAAACCATATTTTCATACAACAGTATATGTAAAACATCATTTACGGGCATTCTCTTCATGTAAGGTCAATTTAAATTGTTTCCTAAATATATAAATATTCAAACAATAAATTCCTTTTGCCACCCATCTGGCTCAGGGATAAGCTTCAGGTTGCCGAAAACATAGCCCTGTAGGAGGGACGACTTCACCAAAAAATAATATTACACGTTATGAGAATTCTGTGTAATATTTCTCAATTCCGCTTTCTACGAACACAATAACATGTCATCAACTTCGTCTTCTAGAATTTAAGTGGTATGTGTACTTGATTGAAATGTTGTAAGTTCGGAATGATTTAGATCTTTCCACAAAATTTTGTAGCGCTGCGCTTAAATAATGGAATATCGAGTCTAGAAGTAAGAAAGGCAAGAATTTCTTTAAAGACACTCTGCAGTACGATTTCAAGTGCATGATGATGGCAATCCAAATGTAATATATCACCGTTCAGCTTTTGCTCTAAAAAATTACATGCACAATTTATACGGCCGGTATTGTAAGCCGCTGTATAAAACACTACAGCTTGAACAGTTAGCAATAAAGAGCAATCATTTAAGATATCATATACAACTGAAGAAATATCTCAGGAATTCTGAGTAGCTGTCCAACATTGGGACCTGAAGCTATCACGGTAAGCCTATCGGCGTTCCCCCCCCCCCCCCCCCCCATTTTCGTCTGGATGTAGCTTTGTATCCCGGTGAATAACTAAAAAATCTAAATTTAAATTCATGGAATCTGATTTTACCTTTCGAAGACTTTCTCTTGCTCTCTTAAGGGATGTAGGATTGATCATAAGGTCATTTGGATTTAAATTTACTGCATCTACACAAGCTGTTAATACATGAACAGCATCTTTGTCCCTAATATGGCACTTGTCTAACATTGATGAAATGCGAGTAGATATCAATAGTTGTCAAACGTTTTTGCGTTGTGGTAGACCAGATATAGAAAAAAGGTTCAACAGGTTAGGATAGATACCCATTTCGGTTTCTAAATCTTGTGAATTGCAAGAAGAATTTGATGATAATAAAGAATTGTGTACTGAAAAAAAAAAGATAATTTAAAGTATAGAGTTTTATATTATTCCGATATGTAAATTAGGAGTTATTCCGATATGGAACTCCTTTAAATTTATATTTAATCGAGGATTTTTCAAAATTTATATTTTAAGAATGCATAAACATTTAAGTATATTTATAACTAAAGAACAGCGAATTAAAATATAATTACCATTACTTATACTTATAGCATTGAAACCTAGTGACCCTATTTGCCACACCTATTACATACACAGAAAATTTTCTAAATCAACACCCCCTAAAGCCTGGAGGAGGCAATTTGTTGTTGTCAAACATCATTCATTAATGGCCTTTATAATCTCTTGTGTCCCTCTTGGTGGAAAGAAATGTTCCTCTGCCGCTTGGTTTGAAACGAGCGCGAATAGCGGTATGCCTGTCCCAAGGCCATTGGTGTACATGTACCATCTATAATACGTAAAATTTTACAGAATGAAAGTGAGAGAATGGTTCGTCTGGAAGTAGCAACATCTATCGAGGTTCAAAATTACTTTAAATATGAAACGTAAGAATATTTTTATCTAAAAATGAGAAAATCCTCAATTTCTTCTTCGAAACTCAAAAAAGGGAGCCCTAGGGGCACGGGTAAATATTCATGGATTGACTTAAAATTTTGCATGGATCATTTATTTGTATAATGGAACAAATTGAGGGGCGTCGCGTAAAATATCTGCAACTTCAAAAATAAGGATCACCGTAATGTATATATATATATATATATATATATATATATATATATATATATATAATTTGTTTTTTTCCCCTCAGAAGGTCGGAAAATTCTTCATGAGTTTCTAAGTCATCATCCAAATAACGGAAAACTTTTGCTGTTGTCTGGAAATGTGTCGAGTTTCATCAACTATTACTGAGAACCAGCGAGATTTTTTTTTTTCAATGATCTTTGTTTTGTGATTTACATAAAATGAAATCACCCATTTTTTATCATTCTGCTCGAAAAATTCGGTGGTACGACCGCCTCCTCTTGCTTCTCCTATTTGCCGCCCCTGGTGAAACCATCTAAGTGTTATCAAAGTGATTTTTATGAGTCAGTTGGTATTTACAAGGCAGTGGTGCAAGGTTATGAACAACCACCACTAGGTCTGCCGGTGTCTCATGTTTATTTGAATTTAATAAGGTTTTAGATCTAAAAATAAAGAACTTTTGCACATTTTGAAGATAAAAGGGGAATTATGTCCATTACTCATCCTCTCTGTTATTACTGGGTATCATCAGAATTGTCGGTGTCTGTTACTGGGGTCCGGACCTTTTTTCGAAATGGAGCAAAAACTCAACATTCATTCAGGGGTGAGCAAAATGGAAATTAAGGCCGATTTTTGAGTGAAATTTTTTTCGCGAATACAATACTTCCTTTTTTGTAATAGGAAGTAAAAAAAATAGTTTTAATTTAAAAACAATGCTTAAATGTATGAACAAATAAAAAAAACCTGAACTAGTTCAAAGTTCTCTTTCTTTTGGGCCGGAAACTGAAAATCAGAGCAAAACATTGTTCCATTCTCATATCGATTTATTTCCCTTATATCTTTCTTGGCACTACCTGTAAAAGCGATGCAAGTGTTAGTAAACGGAAATTGCTCCCAATGTTTGTGCCTTTGCTCCTCGCGTCCCTAATCAATTAAGATAACAAAGGTTAAGCAAATGGGTTATAAACTCAAGCGAAAAAGAAAAGAAAACTTAGTTCGATGCTTCTTCAAGCGTCCCTTTATTTAGATTGAAGAATCTTTTCGCTGAGTTAAGCGGCAGAAAAAAGGGAATTGTTGTTGCGTTCTTTTATTCAGGGCCACAATTAGAAGAGTGCTCCCTGAAAAAGTAAAGAGGAATCACCATCGCTGTATCTTCAGTCTTTAATAAATAAGCTAACTGAACCTTAGTAATGAAGTCGCTGAAAAATGAGGAAGGTGTTATCCTGATTAAACGAATTTCAAGGGACTTTAAATTGTGTTCGTTGTAATGAGAATCAAACTACCTAATGACAATTAAAACAGGGTTGAACATTCACTACGTATGTTTTGGAAGGATACATTGGCTTATAACGGATATTTTGTTGCATTGGTAATCTCCTAATGATGTTTCACTTCGTGCTATAAACAGTGCCGTATTTACGTATGAGCATGATTGGGGGAAGGCACTTTTTCGCATATCAAAATAAGTAAAAATCTTTTCTTTTTTTTTTTTTTTAACTTATGGCCATAGGAGCGGCCTCGTTATTCCATCATATGACTGCGGGGCTGTAATGCAAAGGGTAATTGAAATTTTTGTACAAAGTTTTAAGCCCATTAAACCTACAGCCACTAAACAATACGTGTTCTATTTTTGATAATCTGATGCTGCTGCTTAGTGAAAAATCATAGAATCTGATATAGGTAAGGTTTTTAATTAAGAACAAATGGAATAAATCTCCAAACTCTACGAGAAAGCCTTAATTCTGTTTTTCAGTTCATAATTTCCTTGATTTTGAACAGATTTCATTTAAAAAATGATTTAAATCTTTAAAAAATCCAGTTTAAGTATTAAAAAATCGTGATTTGTTTTCCAATATCGGTAGTTCAACACCCCTAGAGGGCGTCCAGTTTCAAAAGCACACGGCGGCTTTACCTCCTAATTTGCCTCTGACTGTAAAAGTATATTACTATACTGAAAACCATCTTCAAAAATCAGAAAATTGTATTTAAAAAACGACAATTATTTGAATCAAATTTAAAATCTAAAAGTCACATTCAAATACTCCAACATTTAATATATATTTTTTTAAATTCAGACAGTTTGAAAACAAAATATTAGCGGCCTTTTAAAGTAAGAGTTTCAAGCTGTCCCAAGGTACAACATCCTATTGTACTTGGGACACATCCTGTTGTGCCATGGGAAATTCTTCATGATTCAGGAAACAGCCATATAATTGAACCAATTTTGCAGGAAAAAAAATCATGGTAATGAATTAAATCATCAATAATTAATAATGAACTAAGAATAATGAATTATGAATTATTATCTAACATCAAATGTGTTTAAAAGACTTCAGAGGGTTAGAACATTGTTCCATGTTCCTAAACATATCCTAATTATTAAGAACCGTACATATGTTGTACCTTGGAACGTATCCTTAGGTACAAAATGTTTGGCTATTCCAAGGTACAATCACCACTTGGTTTAAGAAAAACCAAAATGGTGGTCAATATAGATGCACTATCACTATTTTCTAATAAGAAAATTATTTAACGTACTTTTCTTTTATAACAAAATTAAATTCAGTTGATGAAATTTACAAATATACAAAGACAGAAAATGAAATAAAAATGAAGAAAATATTTAACTTGGAGTCATGAAATTTTCTGTGTCTCATAAAATCATCAATTTTACTCATTTGATGCTGATTGTTACTATTGCACTTTTTAGTGGTGAAGGTTGCTATTAGAGATTACAATAACATGGCTGGTAAAAATAGATTCTTAGAAATCAGCAGTGTCCCAAGGTACAAACGTCCCCAGGTTAACCTCTTCCCTACCTTGAAACTCGTTGTAATGAGATTTCACTGTATTTCGCTGTTAAAAATATCCCGAAATGTCACTGATTATTTCCGTGTAACGTTTCGGGGTTTCTCAGGCTTTCAGCAATTTCCCCATAAAATCAAGTATTTTTGCAAAAAAGTTTCCTAAATTGTTACAAGCTGCACAAATGCAGACTTTTCACTGTTGCAAAAAGCATTTTTAGATACCGGTTTAAAGATTGACTTAGCGCATTTAATGAGTAAATCGGTTTTAATTCGATTATGGTCCGTCCAGATAGATAAAGCTCTCAATAAGTGAGAAGTCTCTGGATATCTGTAGCTCTGAAGGGTATTTGGCATTGGCTGCATTGATGCTTCTGGAAATTTCTTAGTGAGTCTTCTGGGTTCTAATAATGCTTTAACTTAGGAAAATTTAGACATTGCAATTTTATGAAGAAGTTAATGGAGTAAAAATTGGTATATTCAGTTGTTGCTCAACTTGTGTTTTTAACCGTTAAAAAAATTATTTTTGAGCCCAAGTCGGATGCGTAAATTTGCCCCGGACGCGGGGCACGTTTACGCATATTTATTTTAACACCTAAAATGTTTCAGTTGGTGTTTTGAACATAATGTCTCACCGTTAGTAAAATAAAGCAAATTTATTACACACTGAATACTGTATAAAGTTGAAGCTGAAGGGGCATAAAGATAGCACTATATGATTGTGAGCTGTAAGATACGAATGTGTAACTTAATTAAAAATTAAATGTTAATTTTCAAAACTAAGTAGCCGGAAAATAATAAAAATGTTTGAGACAGCTTGGAGCGAAACAAGTTTCAAGCGCACGTTTAAATAGGATACAGTAAGAACGATCGTAAAGGTGATCCGACGTTCAACGCGCAAACTTGCCCCATCGCCAACTTTGGATTTATTTCTAACGTGCAAAAAAATTTAATAACATTTCAGTTCATGCAAATACAATTTTTAAAAAAGGATAAAATTCTGCTAATTTTTATGTAGTTTCCTCTCTATTTAACAAGTTTCAAGGGACCACAAAAAATCGTCCTTAAGTAAAATGCGTCCTTAAATAGAATGCTTTTAAAATTACAGTGGAGCATACGGGATCGTAAAAAGTCGTCTTTAGACAGAGAAAGTCGTTTAATTAGAGTGTCGTTAAACAGAGACAACTGTATTTGTTTTTTCTTAACTAAGTATTATTTATTCACAATGTGCTTCAAAACGTTCAACACAAAATTTACTCAACTTGGTAGAAAACAGATTATTCTTTCTTCATGCTGGGCCGAAGCGTGACTAATGCTCAAAAACTTGTGAGAATATCTGCCAAGGAGTAGAATCAATCTGTTAAGACGGTTGAATATCCAGTTATAATTCGTTTTTAAAAAAAGGCACTGCATAAACGTGCTACAGTCTACCCTACACTGTAAAAAAATTCAGAAACATTACTGACTATTTCCGTGTAACCTTTCGGGATTTCAATTGTTTTTATCCACTTCCTGGAAATATTACGTATCAAGGACAAAACGTTTCCTGAATTGCTACAAGTTGCACGAATGCAGATATCTCTCTGTTGTAAAAAATATGTTTAACTCCCAGTTTAAAGATTAACTGAGAGTATTTATAAGGTGTATCGGCTTCAGTTCGTTTACGGCTCGTCCGTGCTGATTAAACTCCCAAAGAGAGCGAATAAGTGTGGACTTCGTAGCTTTGCCAGAATTGCAAGCAAGCGAGGTGTTTGATACTTACTTGCAATTCTAGCTTAGATATGGTCATGTTTGCAGTACTGCTTTTGGCACTGTCTTGAAAAATCAGGAAGGTGCCAAGCTGTAATATTATCCCTACCAGAGATAAGTTTGAACTTACAGGGACACAAAGGCTTTAAACGGAAAGATTTCTGGATTTTTCAGGAAGGTTACTGAATTTTATCGGAAAACTTCCCTGGTTTTTGCGAGACATGTTACTGGCAGAAAGTGGGCACATCAGCTGCCTATTATTTTCCAGAAACGTTTCTGAATCGTTTTTACAGTGCACTGTCTTTTAGCGGAAAACTTTCCTGGTTTTTACAAGATATGTTACTGGCTGAAATTAGGAACACTAGCTGCCCCATAATTTTTCAGGAACGTTTCTGAATCGTTTTAACAGTGCACCGTAAAAAAAATTCCGAAACGTTACTGGCTATTTCTGTGTAACGTTTCGGGATTTTGATGGTTTTTATCACTTCCTGGAAAAATCAAGTATCATTGTGAAAAAGTTTCCTGAATTGCTACACGTTGCACAAATGCACTCGTTTGACTTTTGTGAAAAAGATTTTTAGTTCCCAGTTTAAAGATTAACTGATCGTATTTATAAAGTGTATCGACTTCAGTGAAATTACGGCCCGTCCATGTTAAAGCTTCCTAAGGGAGCGAATAAGTATGGACTACGTTGTTGCTTTGCAAGAATTGCAGGTGAGTAAAATTATCGTTACTTACTTGCAATTCTAGCTCAGCTTTGGTCATGTTTGCAATATTGCTCTTGGAACTTCCTTGATAAATCAGGAAGATGCCAAGCAATTACATTATACTTTACTAAGTTTACTCTAAATTGCCCAAAGACACAACTGGCTTTTAACGGGAAGATTTCTTAATTTTTCCGGAGACTTCCAGGATAATTTCAGGAAGGTTACTGAATTTCAGCGGAAAACGTTCCTGGATTTTGCAAGATATGTTACTGGCAGAAGTTGGGCACATCAGCTGCTCATTATGTTCCATGAACGTTTCTGAGTTATTATAGTGTGTATATGTCTTGTTTAAAAAAAAAAAATCCTGATTCAGAATTAAATGCAGCTGAATCCCGTTACAATAAATAACAATACAACGAAGTAACCGATTCAACGGAATATGTTTTCAGTCTTAATTTAATTTCCTAAAATAGCTTGAAGTTCATTACCGCAAAATTCTAGTTACAACCAGAGCCCGATTTCCCAATAGGCAGAGTAGGCAGCTGCCTATGGCGGCAAATTTTTCATCGGCGGCATATTTTGCTTTAACCACATATTTCACTGTTATTATTATTATTATTATTATTATTATTATTTTTATTATCAAAAGTGAACTACTAGCATTCTTCAATTTTCCATAACGACATTGATTTTCTGTAATTTAATAATGTTTACTTTCACACATCTTATGAAAATGAAATATTTTTCAAGCGTGGTGATAGATGTGTGTAAAACAACAAGAGTGAAGACAAAAAGGGGCTTCGATTGAAGAAAAGCAAATGGCATTACATTTGACCAGAAACTCCGTCAAGATTGGAGTTTGATGAGCATTTTAAGTGCCATACTAATGTTTGTTCTGTTGTGGTTTCTTCTGTGATTGACATGTACTTTCTCTTCAACATTATTAATATTTAAAAACTTTTTGGCTAACATTAAGTCGCAGCGACCAATGAAAATGAGTGACGAGCGAAAAAGGCTAAATGATTTTAAATGGAGGAAACATGCTAAATTGAAAACCGAAGAACAAAAAGGAGTCTACAAAAATATTTAGCAATGTGATACATGTTTTTAAAATGAGCAGTTTCCAAAAGCAGAATCTTTGAACTTTTCAAAATGTAAATGTTACAATTTACAAGCGAAATACCATCGAGCAGTGAAGAGAGGAAAGAAAATTAAGTGAGAGAGAGAACGTAATAAAAATGAGGAAATCATTCAAATAGTTGGTTCATAGATGAAAACCATTCTCAATTTTTCGAATGAAGTTTCCATTTTACCGAATGATAAAATAAGAGCGTGCACGAATATCACACATACACTATATGACAAAAAGTATTGGGACATTATCAAAAATTCACATTTTTACGGATTTATCGAGAAATAAAAGACCAATTGCTCTGTAATTTTTTCACAAAAAAAGTATACTCTCTGACTGTTATTTTGCAATAACAATTAAGTCTGCTATTTATTTAGGGGACCAGCAACAAATTGAAACCCCCCCCCCCCCACCACCAAAAAAAAAAGGTTTTTGATCATTTTTTATTGTAAATAGATGGGAATAAGCTATAAATTTCAGAAATAAGTTAAAAAGCTATCTAGAATTTATTTTTATATTTTCGCGAAAGCATCTTTTATTCCCACGGAGATATAAGCATTTCTTTCAAAAGTGCAAAATTTTTTTGAAAGTTTTCGGCTCATATCACGCAGAGTTTTCCGTCAAACGTTACTAAACTTTCAGGATATTCGACAGCGTATTAGATAAACATAATATAAAAGTTTGAAGATAAAGTAATGAAAATTTAATGGAATATGAACTTTTAAAGCAATGAATCACTACGCATGCGCGAAAGTTTATAATCCATAGCTCAGATATATCCTACAACTTATAAAATCAAAAACAAAATCGCTTTTATTTACATCATTTAATTATAAAATCAAAACTACCTCTCAGTATGTCCCCCCCCCCCCCCATCTTTTATCCTGCACCATTTTCACTCAACTGAGCATAGATTCAACCAGAGTTTTGCATTGAATTCCTGATCTCAAAACCCTGTTTTTAGCAGAACACAAATCATTTTTTCTTTTGTTGTGCAATCAGAATTTCACTCAATGTCACAAAGGCCTGCCTCTTCCGTGGAGAAATATCCATGGCTAATAAAAAGACAATAAGTGACCGGATTGAGAAAAAGAGAAAAAAATTGAAGAAAATTATAACACTTAAACAAAACACAATATTTATGACAAAACGAGCTGATGTGTGCATCGCATGACTTCTTTTTACTCAAATTTAATGTCATTTTCCATTATTGGCAATTTTAATGTGATTCAATAGTTTACTCTCTAAATATCACTAACAGTGGCCAAAATAAAACCAGATTTAAAAAAAAAAACGCCAAATTTGTCGCCAAGTAGGTGACAAAGCTTGGCGACCAAAAGACTGGCGATATATCGCCAAGTGTCCGCCAAATTATAACACCACTTTAGTTTACATCGAAATTCTGCAATGATTTCCCTCTAAAAAGGGGCAAAAGACCCCTTTAGAAACACTCGAATGCAACCAAAAAAGGAGGTGCAAAACTAGACTCCATTAGGAGTCTATGTACCAAATTTCAACCTTCTAGGACCTACCGATCTTGAGTTATGCGACATACATACGCACATACGCACATGCGTACATACACTCGTCACAAGAAAACTCGTTGTAATTAACTCGGGAATCGTCAAAATGGATATTTCGCGTGTCTATACGTTCTTAGGCATTTATCCACGAGTGGTCGAGTCGAAAAAAAAATTCAACATTCATTCGGGGGTGAACAAAGTGGAAATTAAGGTCGATTTTTGAGTGAAAATTTTTTCGCTAACACAATACTTCCTTTTTTGTGAAAGGAAGTGAAAACGTGAGGTTAAGGCGCCTAATCAACTGGTAGACTAAACAGTTATTATAAACAAATATTGAACAACCTAAAAAATTCGAAAATTCTCAAACTGATCCCATTAATTCGCACAAGGGTGTATATTATGTATATATAAATATAAAGAGAGAAAGAGAGAGAAACAGGAAAAATTTGCAAACGGAAAGAAAACTCAACCAACACCGTATCAAGAACAAACAAGAATCAATTCTCATATTAAAGGAGCAGATTCCTTCTGGCAAAGTAGGAAATTAGATTAAACTTTCATCATCAAAAATATTTTACTGTGTTTGCTAAATTGCTATCACTAATACCAATTTAGCAGCTGTCCATAAAACTCGCATTAGTTAACCGAAATCTGAGTGCACGAGATATTCCCTACTTTTACATCTGTTTTGAATCTCTATCTGGAGATAAATTTCGCGTTGAAAGCTAATAAATTAGAATTTTCTCCGTTGGGAAAGACTAGTTTGCAGATTTGTTAATTGCATCAACCCGGATTATGTTTCACGATCCACTAATGATCTCTTTTTAAGAATTCTAAACTTGCTTCATTAGTGTTTAGTGATTTCTTGCGTTGCGGTCTTTTTCTCAAAGTGAAACGCAGTTAATTAGTTTAAGAATTTCGCTCGCTGCGGGTTTCTGATTTCCGGGGCAGTTTGTTGCCGGTGGTATTGTTGAGTGAAACATTTTTTGAGCCTAAATGTGAAAAGTTCATTAATATTTATGCCTATTTAAAAATTCATACTATGTATAAATTTTAATAATGCGATTAAAGTTCTACAGCGTAAATGAAGTCAAAATGCTGCAGTGCAACCACGTGAGGAGAAAAATGGCACTGCTGGTGTCATGTATTTCTATTAATAGGCAAGATTGAGTCTTAACTATTTTAGTGGAAAATACTTTGCTGATTAGTAGTTTTTAGAAAACACGAACACCATTTTAAGTGACTATATTAGAAAACTGTGCTTAATATTTTATTTATAAAGTTCTTTTGGGTTAACAACTGCGAGGCTTAATCATTAGTTACATTGGACTCGTTCCATCGAAGAAGACTGCAACTTGTTTAGTCATTACTTTCTTTTAGTTACTTTTCTTTAGACTTTTTTTTCAGCATATAGTTGTTTACGAATTCGCTAATAAGAGTTGTTTAGTTTAGAAAATTGTTGCCTTTACCGCCGTGGGTAGGTAAATGGCAGTATCTGCGGAAATGAGTTTTCAAGATATTTCAAGAAATGTATGTTGATTTCAATGATAACAGTAGGAAAATGTTGGAATTTTCGTTTTTCCGCTCCTTTTTTTCAGAGAAAACCGAATAAACAAGCTTGTACAATACAGGTAACGTACAATAGATGAGAAAAATGAAAAAAAAAAAAAAAGGAAAACTTTGCATTTACTGCACATTGCAAGATAATTTGAAGGAACGCGTTTTGGATTCAATACAATAGGAAATGTTGGAGCTAGACATTTTTTTCGCTCTGTTTTCTGCGGTGTACAATAAAGCTAACATACGATCGATGATAAAAATACAAAAAACCAATGAATAAATAAATAAATAAAAAATGCAAAATTTTCAGTTGCTGCCCTTTATTTCACATAGCAGTAATAAATTTGAATAGCTTTTAAAGATGTGTTATAACAGCTTTTGACAATGGGGTCGTTTCCGAAATTTAGAAAGCATTTTTTTCTGAAAGAAACTTTAAAAACATAGGATTTGACCATTTTTTAAATATTTTTAACAAATTTTAATAATGTTTGAAACAGATTTTAAGCGGTGTACAAATTCAATTTCCATTTTTACTCTGCTGCCCATGACATCACAAGTGATAAAAAAAGGCCATTCACTGATGCCATCAGCGCAGAACACCAAATTTAATTCGCTTCTTTACTCACGTGTACAGGCAACGATATGATTGATAGCAAGCGTAGACCGCAGTATTTAGTTCTCTTCTTTACTCATATGTACTGGTAACGATATGGTTTATAGCAAGCGTAGAGCGCAATATTTAATTCGCTTCTGAATCATCATAACCTGGATACGAGGTAGACATTACGCGTAAACATTAAGCGTGCCAGTGAAATGCGCCCCAAAGTTAATCACTTGTGACGTCATAAAGACCACGCCTTATTTGAAAAATCGGACATTTTAAAAAATTTAGTGAAAATTAAACGTTTTACAAATAAAAGCTTTTCTTCGCTCCATATTATTATTATTATTACTATTATTATTATTATTTTGCTAATTCTATCAACTTCAGTGACTAAAAGTAGTACTTTTGATTGATGGAAACAACCCCATTCACTACTGTGTACAAATAATATATGTTTTCAAATAGCTTAAAAGGTTCATTAGGTTCATTTTATGGGTTAATTTTCGAAATTGACTTTGATGGACGCTGCACTTGCAACATCATAACATATGTACTTGCTCAGAAAAGCTGCAGCATGCATTTGGAAAAAAGTGTATGACTTCTGCCTAGTCATAAGCACATTTTTTTCCAGTTTTTGAAGCAGGGAAATAACATACTAAAGTGAAGGATTATTTATTAGCAGCTTTCATTATCTATGAAATGTAAGAAAAACAAAAGCATTTCTTTTGAAATGCAACCTTACTTTTTATATATGAATTTCTTTTCCATACAAATTATCTTCAATGATCTAAAAACATAATAATCTTACTGAGTACTATTACTAATTTATTTCACGTTTCATTTTACAGAATATTTTGTAAAAATAATTTTTGAAATGCACGGAATGTCAAGAATATCTTTATAGAGGATAAACAGAAAAATATTGAAAAATTACACTATAATTTGTGCAAAATTCGTAACTTGAAAGTATAAATCTGTTCCTCAGAGCCAGAAGGAGGTATTTCCAAAAATTGCAAGTTTCCGTTTATTGGTGAATATTATTTGTATGTAGAAGAATATTCTGCATCGAGTCATGTGAACGTAATTCTTAAAAAAAAAAATCCCTTCCATTTTTACTTCCTTTTATAGAAAAGGAAGTATTGTCGAAAAAAAATTCACTCAAAAATCGGCCTTAATTTCCGTTTTGCTCACCCCTAAATGAATGTTGAGTTTTTTTTTTTTTCTTACCCAACCGCACGTGGATAAGTGCATAAGAACGTATAGACACGCGAAATATCCATTTTGACCATGACCGAGTTAATTACAGCGAGTTTTCTCGTGACGTCCGTATGTACGTATGTACGTGTGTGCGTATGTATGTCGCATAACTCAAGAACGGTATGTCCTAGAATGTTGAATTTTGGTACGTAGACTCCACTTGCACCTCTCTTCTTGGTTGCATTCGGGTGTTTCTAAAGAGATCTTTTGCACCTTTTGGGGGGGGGGGGAATTATTGTTAATTTCAAAACAAACTCAAGTGGTGTTATAATTTGGCGGACACTTTTCAATATACCGCCAGTCTTTTGGTCGCCAAGTTTTGTCACCAACGTGGCGACAAATTTGGCGTTTTTTTTTCTTTTTTTGAAAATCTGGTTTCAATTTGGCCACTGTTGGATGTATTTAGACAGTGAACTATTGAATCACATTAAAATTGCCAATAATGGGGAAATAACATTAAATTGGTGTAAAAGGAAGTCATGTGATGCACATATTAGCTCGTTTTATCAGGGTTAAAAGAGCGCGCGTCCCATCCTTTTTGCATGCACGAGAGAAAATATTTTCCTCTCTCCTGAAAAATTATCATTATTTGATTTAGATAAGTCCTTCTGGCTTTGAAGTGCAGAAATTTTAGAACTTGTCTTATTTGTAACGACTTACAGCAATAATAAATACAGAAAAAATATTAATACTAGCCGCTTACGGTGGTCAGTTTGACATTTTGCACAAATCGAATTTTATGGCATTTATCTTTATTCACCAATACAAACGCCTTAGACAGCAACTTAGATAAGGTTGGCGATTTTTGTCCCTTACACTTTAAATATAAAACAATACATTACTTCAAGTGAAATTGACATGTCCAGTAGAATTACATTGAATATGGTTTAGAAAGTCTTTATTGGCAGTTGATTATTTTTTTAAGTAAAGTTTTTTTAATATCTACATAAGAAAACAATGTCAAAAAATCTGATTAACGAATTATGCTTGGTTTTAAACAAAAAATATTTTTTAAAATCTTCATTCTCAAAAAAATAACCATATGTGATGACATTTTTTTTACACTGAAACGTAAAATAAGACATAACTGCCAGTCAAAAAAACATGGTTAGTGGAATTACTTTTGCTATATTTGAGAAATCACTACTGGCACATAGTTATTTTCTAAGAAGGAAAACTTTCAAACGTGTCCACTGTCCAAGCACGATTTAACGATCAAAAAAAAAAAAAAAAAAAAAAAAAAAAATCTTACCGAGGAAGATTATGTCTCAACTGTAGGGCATCTGATTATTCAATACTTGATTTCCTAACATTTCACATGAAGATATATTCTCTGATATACAGAAAGAATTAAACTAACTGTTCCAAATTGTGTCACAACGAGTTTAAATGTAGTCAGTTGCTATTTCTGAAACTCTAACGTTGTGTTTCGTATTGCACATCGTTTCAGAGATCTAATTATACATGTATAACCATACATTTTATCTAAACTATTCTTCGACAGAAAATAAATTAAGTGAATTATGCTTCTTTTTTAAACAAAGCATTTAATATAATCCCTCACACTGATAACTGAACAATTTGTACACTGTAAAAACGATTCAGAAACGTTTCTGGAAAATTATGGGCAGCTCATGTGCCCAATTTCTGCCAGTAACATATCTTGAAAAAGCCAGGAAAGTTTTCCGATGAAATTCAGTAACCTTTCTGAAATTATCATGGAAGCTTCCTGAAAAACTCAGAAATCTTCCCGTTTAAAGCCAGTTGAGTCTCTAGTAAGTATAAGATATTAGCATATCATCTTCCTGATTTATCAATAAAGTTCCATAAGCAGTATTGCAAACACGGCCAAAGCTAAGCCAGAATTGCAAAGAAGTATCGAGAATTTTACTCGCCTGCAATTCTTGCAAAGCAACGTAGTCCCCCAACAGTAAGAAGCCTGCATTCGTGCAACTTGTAACAATTCAGGAAACTTTTGACAAAGATCTTTGATTTTTCCAGGAAGTGGATAAAAACCTTTGAAATCCCGAAACGTTACACTTAAATAATCAGCAACGTTTCGGAATTTTTTTACAGTGTAAGCATTAATTTTCCTGCACTTAAAATGAAAAATAAAATACCATTGCCAGTGAGAATAACATGTCCACAGTGGCATTATTTTTGATATCGTTTAGAAAATCACTGCTGACACATAGTTATTTTCCAAGAAACGGAAATTGTTTTCAGTATGGTCTGTCGGGGTAATTTGGATATAAAAATGACCTAATTTGAACTTTCTATCCTGTAATATAAATTTATAGATACATATATTTTTTTCTTTTTCTTGTTTCAGCTTGGTATTATAACTCTCCAGAATAGTTTTCTACAAATTACATATTAATAGACCAATTTGGATATAAATGGCAAACATAAGATTCACTATACTCAAATTATCCCGCGGATGGGGGAATATGGGTATAATAATGACTGAAGCGAAAAGCATGGTTTTAATAACAAACTTACTCTATGTTTTCAAACTGTTGAATGTCAGTACAATAGAAATAATTGGATATCATGAATACTAACTTTTTTAAATATTAAGACGGATTTTAGACTGAAAATAGTACAATATGGCAGTCATTAATGGACGGAAAGTAGTTTTTTGTTACAGAACACTTAAGAAAATTTAAACAACCTTCCAATTTATTTTTAGCATGTATTTCCTTTGGTAGTGAGGATGCACATACATGCACTGTAAAAACGATTCAGAAACGTTCCTGGAAAATAATGGGCAGCTGATGTGCCCAATGTCTTCCAGTAACATATCTTACAAAAGCCAGGAACGTTTTCCGCTAAATTTCAGTAATCTTTCTTAAATTATGCCAGAAATCTATTAAAATATTCAGAAATCTTCCTGTTTAAAGCCAGTCGTGCCTCTGGAATTTTAGAGTAAACTTAAGTTGGTATAACGTAATAGCTTGGTACTTTCCTGCGTTTTTAGGTAAGCTCCAAAAGCAGCGTTGTAAACATGGGCTAGCTGAAACAGAATTGCAAGCAATATTCAAGAATTTTACTCGCCTGCGATTTTTGCAAAGCAACGCAGTCCATGAACTGATTTGCACCCTTTGGACACTTTATCAGTCAGAACAGAGTTCTAACAAACAGAAGCCGATACACTTTATAAATACGCTTCGTTTATCTTTAAACTGGGAGCTAAAAATATTTTTTACCGCAGTGAGAAGTCCGAATTCTTACGACTTGTAGCAATTCAGGAAACTTTTTGACGATGATACTTGATTTTTCGAGGAAGTGGATGAAAACTATGAAATCCCGGAACGTTACACGGAAGTGATCAGCAAAGTTTCGGAATATTTTTACAGTGTGCCTATATTTGTAGTCCAATAAAATTATTATTTGTCCTTCTGATTGGTAAAGTGTAATGTATATTCAAATTATCCAATGTTTTTAAATTATTGATTGCATGAAAACGAATTATGTTAAATGTTTCAATTCAATGCTAAATTTAAAAAAAAAACATATGTTATGTCTACATACCTAAACTTGAAAAACATAGAGTGGCAGGTTAATTAGCGGCAGTAATTGTAAGTAGTACTTGTTTTGTATTGCATTGACATCTCTAAAAAGTTGAATTTATTTTTTATCAATTTCAAAGAGAGTGTTGGCAAATTTTCAACACATATTCGAAAGTAAGGAGGATGTTCAGAACTGAATTTTTGTAGGTGTATCACACACACACACAAATGAATCGTTTTCATTTTATTCAATAACATATAACTTATACCAAAATTACCCCGACTACCCAAATTACCCAAACGGATACTAGCATCCACAGAAGAAAACAGTGCATAATGAATAATCCTTGAGCTTAAATAAAATATATTTTATAGAATCTCCTCCCTAAAATATAAACCTTATGTGTTGAAAATTTTTCTTACAATTAAATATAAAGTAAGACATTACTCCTAGGGAAAATAACGTGTCCAGTAGAATTACTCCTGATCTCGTTTAGAAAATCACTATTGACACATATTATTTTTTAAGGAAGGAAAATTACTTTCAAACGTATCCACACAAGGAATTAATAAAAATTCCGCTTAATGAATTATCCTTGGGTTTAAACAAAAAATATTTTATAGAATCTCTTTTCTAAAAAAGAAAGCTCATGTACTGTAAATTTGTTTACACTTCAGTATAAAATAAGACGTTACTGCCAGTAAACATAACATGTAGAATTATTTCTAATATCGTTTGGAAAATCATTATTGACACATAGACACTAACTGACACATAGTTATTTTCAAGGGAAAGATTTTTTTTTCAGTATTAGATGCACAAGAAAACAATGAAAATTCCACTTTATGAATAATCCTTGGGTTCAAACAAAATATATTTTTCAGAATCTTCTTCCTAAAATACAAACCTTATGTGTTCAAAGTTTTTCTTACAATTAAATATAAAGTAAGACATTACTGCTAGGGAAAATAACATGTCCAGTAGAATTACTCCTGATATCGTTTGGAAAATCACTACCGACACATAGTTATTTTCTAGGGAAGGAAAATTACTTTCAAACGTATCCACACATAGAAACGATGAAACGACAAAAAGAAAAATGGAAGACAGAAAAAAAAATACTTAACGAGAAAGATTTTGTCCCAACTGTATGGCCTCTGATTATTCGCTACACGATTTCCTAACATTCCACATGAAAATATATTTTGTGATATCCAGAAACAGTTAGACTAACGGTTCTAAATTGTATCATGAGGAGTTTCAACGGTTATAGCGGCAAATCTAAAAGGGAATGTCTAGGCTCATTTAGGATGGCAGGCTGTAATATTTCAAGTTACTTTTCTGTCTTTTTTATTATTTTTTGCGGCTCTTTTTTCCGTTCCTTCTCCATTTTATTCCCCTCTCCAACAACGCAGTCATCACCATCCATCCTGATTATGCATCCTGAGGGGAAATCTATGATTGGGCGAGAGGCAAGCAAAAAGGGAGTTTTCACACCCAATTATAAACCAATTATCACAGAAGGAAAGAGAGCGGTTTTTGCGGAGAAGCAACTGACGCAAGTGCGTGATGAGGTGTTTCCTGCTCTAATGCTTTAAAAACTGAGGTTTTTATTTCGGGAGATAATTCTTAATTTTGAGGTAAATGTTTTAGTTTTGTTATGATTGCAAAACTCAATGGGGAATTTTAGGCGAAAACTGAATGTAATTTTTGTTTGAAAAATTAGTTTTTTCGTATTTAAATGAAGATTTGTTGTAATAATTGTTTAATTATGTGATTAGTTACAGGTAATTATAAAGTAATTCGAGTCTTTGAAGTGCACTGTTCAGCTCCTTGTGGAAGAATACTTGTTTTAACTTTGAATATATTTAAAATAAATAACATTTTGAAATATATTCAAAATATATTTTAAATTGAAATATATTTGTTTTAATGAAGTTGAAAAAAGAAGAAATGAAATGGAGGGAAAATTTGAGGAATTAATTTCAAATGTTTAAGTTGGTCATATGAAAAATTATTATTCGAGCGTGGTAAAGGCTACCTAAAAAGACAACTAAGTTACCTAAAAAACAATCCTTTAGTTGGATCGGTCAAACACTTGGATATATATTTACTCTAAAAACGATTCAGAAACGATTCCTGGAAAATAATGGGCAGCTGATGTAGCCAATTTCTGCTAGTAACATATCTTGCAAAACACGGGAACGTTTTCCACTAAAATTCAGTAACCTTCCTGAAATTATCCTGGAAACCTTCTAAAAAATTCAGAAATATTCCCGTTGAAAGCCTGGAACTTCAGAATAAACTTAGGTACGTATATTATAATAGTTCGGGACCTTCCTGATTTATCAAGGAAATTCCAAAAGCAATATTGTAAACATGGTCAAAGCTAAGGCAGAATTGCAAGTAAGTATCAAGAATTTTACTCTTCGTTAATTATTGCAAACCTACGCAGTCTGTTTCTTTATTAGCGCCCTTCGGGAGCCTAATCGGTCTGGACGGTAATCGAACTGAAGTCGATACACCTTATACTTTAAGTTAATCTTTAAACTGGAGATAAAAATATTTTTCACAACTGTAAGAAGTCTGTATGCGTGCAACTTGTAGCAATTCAAAAAACTCTTTCACAATAATACATGATTTTTCCAGGAAGTGGATAGAAACCATTGAAATTCCAAAACGTTACATGGAAAGACTCAGTAACGTTTCGAAATTGTTTTAGTGTTGTTGCAAATATCTGATAGACATTTCTGATACGAGCTAAGAGTAGTGGTTAGTGGAATAAATATTGTGAGTCTCTGAGAAGTTGAGCTCCTTTGGAAAATAGGGAAGGGAATTGGCGCTAAGTTGAGTTGAGAAACTTCCTTCGTCTTTTTTCAGATATATTCCAACTAAAATTCGAGCCAATAACCCGTCTATTTTTCACTAAACTCCCCTGAAACAGGTTAACATGGTCAAGGTCACAGCTCAATTAACCAGAGCTGCACTATACCTATAATTTGGGCTAACCTAACCCACCAGTCTTGTAATGATGTGATTATGTCCTGCGTAGCCTTCACAATGCTGACATGTTAGTTTTGAGTTTCGCCTTAATTACATAAAAGGGCCTCAATTATATTATATTTAAAGGTTTATCCAACGTGTCTGGTGTAAGAAATGAAGTGGAACTTCATAGTGTCTATAAACAGCACTGACCCGTTGGACTGGCTTCTGAAATTTCAAATCAGCAACTGAGGTTCAAAAATAACCCAAAAAAAATAATCCATTCACTAAAATATTTTCTAACCTGCTACAAATTTCGAACATGTTGTTAATGTTGTTGAACAATGATGAAAGGTGGGCTTAATTGCCTTGAGTGATTTGACTGCTTCTTTACCACCCTCAATTTGGAACTGATGACCCCAAGTGACACAGGAGGCAAGCAATCTCTGATAACTTTATACAAATGGAATACTAGATGACTACAATAGATTTAATGAGCACCAGCCACCATGCTTTGATCACGGACAGAACTAACACACCGATCACAGTAAAGTTAACATCTGTTCGAGCTACCACGGTCCAAATTTTTCTATGTTTTTGCTAAAGAGTGCACTGTAGAAAAATTCCGAAACGTTATTGAGTATTTCCGTGTTACGTTTCGGGATTTCAATCGTTTTCATCCATTTCCTGGAAAAATCAAGTAAAATTGTCAAAAAGTTTCCTGAATTGCTGCAAGCTGCACGAATGCAGACTTTTCACTGTTTTGAAAAAGTTTTTTAGCTCCCAATTTAAAGATTTGCTGGGCGAATTTATAAAGTGTCCAGTTAGATTGTGGCCCGTCCTGACTGATTAAGCTCCCTAAGAGAGCGAATAAGTCCATGGACTATGTATCTTTACAAGACTTTGCATATCAGCTGCCCATTCATTTCCAGGAAGTTTCTGAATCGTTTTCACAATGTGCTAAAATTTCGAAAAAGCTAAAATTTTGAAAAGCACGACACAAAAATAGTAACGCAAAATGCAAACGGTAGTGACATCATAAAATGGTGTCCATTAGACAATATATAGTTAAGCTGTCACTTAACTTGGCAACGAAAACCAGATAACAAATTCAATGACAGCTTAGCGATGTTTGGTGATAGATACTCCCGGGTAGATTCATGCTTAACCATTTTTGAGATATCTATCCAGTCTTAGCAAAATTCTTTTATGCATCTGTTTCCAGAACTAATTAAAGAAATAATTGGGAACTAATCGTCATAAATTAAGAAGCATATGAAACTATGTAGGTTTTTTTTTTTTTTTCAGGCTCCGTTTTCACAGTAGGAGAGCCAGATGGAAGCAAGGCGGCTGGTTTGCGTACAAGAATACTGCAAACCCCTGCCCAAATGCTCAGTTACTGTCGAGTCCTAACTGCCATTTTCTGTTGAGCTACAGACATGAAAACATGGCTGTCTCTATCGAGTCTCCCGCCAAATGTGAATTGAGAAGTATTATTCGTTTCTTGCAAGTAGAAGGTAACAGGGCTGTGGAACTTCATCGAAGAATAAATCGTGTATATGGAGACAACTTAATGAGTGCTGGTGTTGTTCGCAAGTGGTGTCGGAAATTTAAAACGGACAGAACTAATGTGCATGATGAAGGGGGTGAAAGAACTCAGCAGTTCCAATTTTGGAAGTTTTAAAAATTGTTCGTAAATCTGTTCATTTGGTCAAAATGTTACACAAGTAACCACATTACAACCATCAACTAAAACAAAACTAACATTTATTAACATAAACAAAATAAAATTAAAACCATAGGAATGGTTCATGCTGGTATTTCAAGGGCCAGCGGCTCCCTTCAAAATCCACACCAATCAAATCACAAAAACCTAAAGCAAACTTTCAATTTAAACTTAAACTTAGGTTTGCTGTAAAACTGGCGAGATATTTTCTCGCCAAAAGAAACAAAAAGGGAGATTCAACAGGGGATCTGGGACGCAAGTCTGTGGCTACAGACGACCTTGGTTAACGAGTCGATAAAGCGGTAAGGAACATCGAAGATTCACGATAAGTGAATTTTTCATACAATTTCCAGAAGTTCCAAGATCGTCCCTACATTCTATAGTTATAGAACGGTTGCGCTACAGAAAAACAGAAAACTTTGTGCTCGCTGAGTCCCAAGAACACCGTCAAAAATCAAAGTTTGTGCACAGGTACGACAAATGCCTATATCGTCAAGGTGATTATGCGGAGAAAAAATACGCATTGTACCTTACTTTTGATAGTAAAATCTTTTTTTTTTTTACATTTTCCCGTTTTTTTTTAATAGCCAAACGGAGCTTGAAAAAGAAACAACCCTCGTAGTATGCACAAAGTACTATATCTTATATAGATTTTTAAAATGTTTGCAATTATTCACTAAAAGCATTTTATTGTCTTATCGTTAGCACTGCTCTTCGTTCGAATACAGTGACATTAAATAACTATAACGTTATGATTAAAATTTCGTTAAAAGAAAAATATGAACACAGAATAGTAACTTCTTACGCGTTTACATAGAAAGACACACCCAATTATTATAACCCAATTTCCTGATACTTTCCTAGAGTATTTTTATTACATTTATTTAACTTGTCAATTCATCTTTTTATAGGTGAAAAAAACAGAAATCAAAAAATTGATAAACAAAATTTAATGAAAGAAACATCATAAATTGCATGTTACACGAAAAAAAAAAAAAAAAAAACTTTTATCAAGCTAAAACTTTTTTCTGAAAAAGTTACTGAAACAAACTGCTGCTACACATTCACACTTCATTATTTCTGGTATTTAACGTATTTTGTATATTTTAAGTGAATATCAAATCTCCAATATCCTCTTTTACTATTCATCGCTCTAATAACACATCATGAGTATCCGATTTTCAGGCAAAAGAAAAGAAGCTCTTTTACTTCACTTCATTTCCCAGCCTGTGGTGATAAAATTTCCGGTATGTTATTAACAGTCTGCTGAATATCAAAGGTGTTGTGTAATTGAATATTTGAATTTGTTATATTCTAGTAATTGTTATTCGATTTCTATAATGGTCTTCGAAACCATCATTTTTCACTGCGTCCTTTTATTACATGGGTGTAATCATCATTTTCACAGATTCTAAATGTTATCTTCGAACCCGAGGCTAGCATTCGAAAACTCATATTTCTTCCCATCTAAGAGGCAATTTTAGAAACGTGCAGTAAATGCATTATGGTATTTCGTGTGTCGTCAAATAGGTGAGCCGTGCGAACAAGATTAAAGCAGTATTCACGAAATTAAGAGCTAAGAAATTTCGTACTTTTCCTACGCGTTGTTATTAATTATAGCCGAGGAAAAAAAAATTTACCTTTGATTTTTTTTTTTCCATTTTTTATACAGTCAACAGTTTGAAAAAGTTTTGCTTTCAAAGTTAATGTAACCATCAAAATTTATGTTATTATTGTATCATACTCAAATTTTAAAAATAGCAATTAATCTTATGTATCTTAGGTTACTTATAATCGCATACTTGACAGCAAAAGTTTAGGTGGCTTTTTTACTTTTAAAATTTGTACCGCTATTGTCCATTTTAATAATGATCTCTATTTTAGATATCGCATCTTTTTCTTTTAAGAAAGACTCAAATGCGTTGGAAAATAGAAAACTTTCTTCTGAAACGCTTTGTGACTCATAAATACCTTCGATGAATCATCACCATATCCCCAATTGCCATAATGACACAATGCATACGCTATATTGTATCTACGCTATTTTCGTAAAATTAAGTACTGTTTCATACTTTTACTGTTTAAGTTATACTTAAAACTGAAGTGGCAGTTTATTGCATTGATATCAACCGATACCGTAAAAAGAAATTTGTAACCTTACTCCGTAAAAGCGGGGGCATCTTAGTTGCTTCCTTAGCAATGGAGTAACTTAACTGATAAAACTGGTGTAACTCATACGTTACACCAGTTTTATCAGTTAAGTTACTCCATTGCTATGGAGAAGCTAGCCACCAGAATAAGGTTACACAGAGTGCAAAGTGCTGCCAACTTAATTACGGAGTAAAGACATTTTCTTACAGTGAAAAATATCAAGTAATTTTCAAGAAAATGAATTTTTACGCAATGTAGTAATTTAAGCGTTAAAAAACTGTGTACTATTTTTATGTCAGACATGAGGCAGAATCAAGTTGCAGGGAACCATGGGGGCGTGTTTACATATAGTCATTCTAAAAGTTACTTTACACTGTAAACACGATTCAGAAACGTTCCTGGAAAATAATAGGCAGCTGATGTGCTCAATTTCTAACAGTAACATATCTTGGAAAAACCAAGAACCTTTTCCGCTAAAAGTCAGTAACCTCTCTGAAATTAACCTGGAAACTTTCTGAAGAAGTGCGAAATCTCGCCTGTTAAAGCCAGTCATGTCTCCAGAACCTTGTAGAAAATTAAGTAGGTTTAATGTAATTGATTAGAACCTTCCTTTACCAAGAAGACTCCAGAAATCAGAACGACCACAGCTATGCAAGAAGGAACCAAGCATATCTCTTGCCTGCAATTCCTGCCTTGCAAGGCTGTAGCTATCCATCGACTTTTTCACGTTCATTGGGAGCTTAGTCAATCTGGACAGGCCGTACGCAACATTAGGCCGATACGCTTAATAAACACGCTCATTCATTCTTTAAACTGGTTGCTAAATATATTTTCCACAGCAGTGAAAAGTCTGCACGCGTGCAACTTGTAGCGATTCAGGAAACTTTTTTGGGAAGATACTTGTTTTTACGGGGAAATAGGTGAAAACGTGTGAAATCCCGAGACGTTTCACCGAAATAACCAGTAACGTTTCGGAATTTTTTTACAGTGTAATATTAAGTATACAGGGTGTTCAATTTTAACCCGCAAGACCTTTATTTTCGCAACCGTTAGTTCTAGATGTATATTTCCAATCGGAAAAATGTTCAAAATCAGATGCAGAGTTAAGATATTGTAGTTTTGAAGCAAAAATAAAAAAGAGTCTAAAAAACAAAAAGCAACTTTTTATGCGGGCTCTGGGTCCCGTAACTAATATTTAGAGAAATAAACTCCATTGAAAACTATTACTGACACGAAAAACTTGACATTTTTGCAACCAAAACTTAGAGAGATATTCCAGTTCAAAGTTTTAAGGAACCATACTGATGGTGAGCTTGGAACTTATCGCCCTTTCAGAAGAATTACAGGTTGCCAAAGTAAGTAAAACAAGGTATTTATTTTTCATTGCTATTCAAAAATAAATGCAAATGTTATGCCGTGATACACAAAACTACACTACAAAACCTCGAAAAGTTTGAAAAACCACGCTCGATGCACACATATAATTTTTAACACTTGCTAACCAGTATATTCCCTCCCCCCCTCCAAAAAAAAAAGGTGTTATTGACAGCGAGTGAAAATTGGTGTAAGTCACAAAACGCTGTGTTTTAGATCTCGGTGAATTTCAAACTTTTTGTGTTGGAATTATTTTTCAATGGAGATTATTTCCCTAAATATAAGTTAGGGGACCTGGGGCCCGCATAAAAAGTTGAATTTTGTATTTTTTTGACTTATTTTTATTTTCACTTCAAACTTTCAATATCTTTATTCTGCTTCTGATTTTGAACATTTTTGCAATTGGATGTATTATACATCAAGGACTAACGGTTGCGGAAATAAAGATCTTACAGGTTAAAACGGAACACCCTGTATATTAAGAGTCATGAGGTACGTATTTTTCCTCATGACTATTAGTTAATACTTTTGCTTGATACTAATGACGAATACTTGATACACCAGGTGACGAATTTTAAAATGCAACAGTGAACAATGTCTTTAAAATGTAACATGATTAGCAATAATGCTTCTCAATAACGTACGATTTGTGTCGCTAAATAATAACATTAATTTTAAAGAATGTTTACAGATATAGTGAGTTTATGTCTGTTAGAAGCAGTTTGAATTATATACGTTAACTTTTTCATATTTTAGTGAATACTAGCTGCTGTGCCCGGCTTTGCACGGTCTACCTCGGAAATAAAAGTTCTGTCAAGTAATGCATGTTCAACAATCAGGCTTCAATTAGAAAAAAAATATTGTAAATTTCCCGTCAAAATAATCATTTTAAAATAAAGAAAATGGTCGATCAAAAATTGCTGAATAAATTGAAAGCAACATCTAAAATATAAAAGAAAAAGAAAGAAGATAAATTGCCAAAAGGGAATATTTTTATCTCAAAGCTAAAACGAAATTTTATTTAGTCACAGTCGAGAAAAAAAAGTGGCAACCGTCTAAATTGTTTTCACGCTAATTTAAAATGAGATCGCGCAAACGATAAATTTTCGACATAAAATTGCTATTCCATTAGGCTTATAATTAAAATGCTTTTTAAATTTTTCCTAGTGCTTTTAGAGCCTTTTTTTTTTTTTTTTGCAATTCGAAGGAAATGAATGAACCTTATAGGTATTTTTTGTGAGCTTTCGAATGGCGCCAAAATCAAACTGGTTGGATAAATATTTCGGGTAGAAAAACCATTTAATGCCATTTTCGGAACTGAAAGTTAAATTTTGGTACTTTTTTTGGCGTTTGAAAACCCCCCTACGTTTTTTCTCGGGTGCCTAAGTACCTTCCTGCCTAGTCTGGTCCAGATCCGACGAAAACTGTGAATTTGGGTAGGCAACATATAAACATACACATATATAAACACACATACCGTATTACCCCGCATTATCTGGAATGCCGCAAAATTCGGGGGTCACCAGATTTTTAAAACACTTGCCTGGTCTTTTCCGGCATGCCGGAAAAATCGAGGTTAGGACAAAAAAAACATTAATACTATAAAAAATGTATGTTCAGCTGAAAAATGAATACAAGTTCTATGCATATCTTATTAGTATTAATAAACAGCTTAATTTTGTAAAAATATTTACTGAAAATGTCATTTGTTATTTTAACAAAAAAAATATTGTTTAATAACCGCGCCTAAACCAGTGGTAAAGAATTTACCATAGCTATTCAATAAATAAAAATTTAACTTACTTTTATAAAAAGAACCTAAAATAATTTATTTAAAAAAAATATGAACAAATCGCAGTAACGATGATTGCTTCTGATTTGTTTACTTTATTGGGATATAATTAAATCCATTGATTATAACCTACCGTAAATAACAAGCACATAATAAACAGTCCTAATAATTCATTTTAAATAAATAAGATTCTAAATATGGGATTCTTTAATTTTTGATAAGTTTACAATATTTAGCAAATGTTTCTTCTGTTTTATGGTAATAGAGAAAATAACACCATAGCACGATTCATATCTTAGCACTGCAATAAAAAGTGAATTGTTGATGCGTCAAAGTTACCATGAATAACTGCATATACGTAAAAGAGAAAATTAAAAACGAATCATAAAAATGACAAAATAAATGATGCTCTGTTTTAACCTGTTTGCTTCACATGAGATAAAACGCCATATTTTGCTTTTAATAACATTTTGTTGTCTATCCTTTTTAAATTTATAAGATCAATTAGGTGTTGCAACATTTCTTCGTCACTCTGATATCAAAAAAGCAATCATTATCTAGAGTACACAAGATTGGTTCTCACCCCGTATCTGCAGCTTTGATCACAAGCGTAATTAAATTCTTCTGCAGATGAGACAATCAACTATCTTGAAGTGACAGATGACTCCGATTGAAACAAATTAAAACGTAATTACCGATGCATCTTGCACCGCACCCAAACGTACACTTACTTATCAGGAAAAAATATAATTGATTAAAGGTACCCAAAGGTTATATCTGTTTGACAACAAAGGCACCAAGAGCTAATTAAGTAGCAAAATAACATTTTTTCCTCATACCTAATTAGTGTTGTTTACGTTTAGACAACATTTGAAAGAATGTTGGTATTTCATTAGTGCAAAAACAACAACAACGCCCGTTCGCTTTGTGGTTATAGTAAAAGTTTTATCCTTTGATGGAACAAATAGTTGTTTGATTGCGTTTTCGAAGGTAAAAAATATGATGTGGGTTTGAGGGAAAATAACAACATAATTATTGTATATGAACGTCGTTAACAAGCCTCACAACAGAATATAAGAAAATCACTAGAAAGAAGTATCTGGCCATTTTGGGATGTAGCGACAATGAAAACTCTTCATGTTTTAGTGAGCTAATTATTGTCTAGCAGGTACAGCTAAGCAATATTTTCTGCTTAAAGACAAAAATAACCAGATGTGATTTTTACTTTAACAACTAATGTTATTTATTAAAAAATTTATGAGTTTTTGCTTATTTTAGGAAAATAAAATAGATAACAGGAACATTGTTCGTGTGGTAAAATACTTAAGACTTTAAATTTTCACTCTAAAATTTTATATAAGAACAGTTTCAAACGAGGTAGTCATTTGATACACTGTAAAAAAACTCCGAAACGTTACTGATTATTTCCGTGGAACGTCTCGGGATTTCAGACAGACGTTTTCACCTATTTCCCCGCAAAATCAAGTATCTTCACAAAAACGTTTCCTGAATCGCTATCGCTACAAGTTGCACGCGTGCAGACGTTTCACTGTTGTGGAAAATATTTTTAACAACCAATTTAAAGATTGAATGAGCGTGTTTATTAAAAGTATCGGCCTAAGGTTCCTTACGGCCTGTCCAGATTGACTAAGCTCCCCGTAAGAGCGAAAAAGTCAATGGATAGCTACAGCTTTCAAAGCAGGAGTTGCAGGCAAGAGATATGCTTTGCTCCTTCTTGCATAGCTTTGGCCGTGGTAGCTCTGATTTTTATGGAGCCTTCTTGGTAAATCTGGAAGGTTCTAATCAATTACACTAAACTTACTTAATTTTTCCCAAAGGCTCTAGAGACATGACTGGCTTTAAGAGGGGAGAATTCCCATTTCTTCAGAAAGTTTCAAGGTTAATTTTAGAAATGTGACTGACTTTTAGCGGAAAACGTTCCTGGTTTTTCCAAGATATGCTACTGGAAGAAATTGGGCGCATCAACTGCCTA
Organism: Uloborus diversus; assembly: GCF_026930045.1. Classification (NCBI taxonomy): domain Eukaryota; kingdom Metazoa; phylum Arthropoda; class Arachnida; order Araneae; family Uloboridae; genus Uloborus; species Uloborus diversus. The sequence goes on along the minus strand of NC_072738.1, from coordinate 109,265,096 downwards.
TTATTTTCCAGGAACGTTTCTGAATCGTTTTTACAGTGTAATAGTGTGCGAAAGCATTATGACTATATAGCAGAGTTGTACTTAAGATGATAATGTAATGAAATGTGGGGCACAGTGAAATGGTAAACTACTTTCCTCGGTTGACAGAACAGCCTAGCTGGTAATATTTTAACTGCATTATTATACATGCTGTTGTCTCCTGTTGGAAAACGGTTCACCCTGAAAAAGGGTTTAATAGAGGTAAAAGGAAGCATGTCGTAAAATAACTTTTCCTTTTTGCACCTAGTTTTTTTTTTACTTTTAAGGTAAAAGGGAACAAACTGTATCACCGTACTTATCGTATTTTTTAAGCTAAACTGTTGATGAATGAAGACTAAGTGACATATTAAATACATCCTGAGAGCTCCGCGTGATTACAACCACTTTTGTAGAAGTTATACACTGTTTGAAGATGACACTTTGAAAAAAAGTTGTTTTTAAAAGTTTCGTGATTTTACATTTTTCGCTCCAGCAGGTCTACAAATGCAAAGTTACTGGCTTCAACTTACTCAGTTTTATTCGTGATGTGGAAGGCTACTAAAATGATGTAGTTATGATTTTTAACTTTCCAGCTATTTTTGATTTGCAATTTAGGTGTTTCTATGTACTCTAAAAATATTTAATCTATCGAGTAAAAACAGCTAAGTTTCTCATTCGTACATTTTTTGGAAGGTTAAATTGGATGTAAATAATATCTTTGCTTTCATTTTACATGCATCTAGGGCATAATTATTTTTTTTGGTAAGTTTTCTTTTTAAATGATGTCAAATGACAGTTAAGCGATTTAACGGATCGCATGTGACCTACGTACACAGTTTGATTATTGTGGGTGTAGAACATATTAAGCTTCTAAACTGATTGTGTACATTACGATAAATACCTACTTCAACCAAAAGGGGAAAATATTAAATGGGAACTTTCATTTAACCCCTTGTCTCTGCTAAACGAAAACACATATTAATTATCTAAAAAACAGTCGAAAAATCAAATTTTTCATATTTAAATACTCTCACAGAGTGTAGTCTTAAACCCAATGCACAAAAGTATCTTTCAGTTCTTTCAGAGGAAGTGAAAGGATCTAAAGTTGAAATATTGAAAGCATTTTCCCTTCAACCTCACCTAACTCTATTTTGCGGCTTTTCAACAATATAACTCTTTATTATAAAATGCAACTTATTATAAAAGTTCACATAATTTAAATTTCAAAAAATATTAAATTGAGACCGACTGATATCCAGCGGAGTAGTTGTTTAATGAATATTAGGAAACTTAAATTCAACTTAAATGCTTTAAATATTTATGTGTAACGAGGTTAATATCCTTCAAATTTCAAAACGTTTCACTTCAAAAAACTTCCTAAACGAAAATATTTTAAAATAAAATGTAAAAAATACTTTTTAATTCATCAGACTATTTCTATAAGCTAATAATTACAGTTAATCTTGATATCTTCATTTTTAAGGAAATTCTAAAGCAAACAATAAAACTTAAATTTTACATTTGATAGAAGGATTTGGCGACATACAGCTTTAAACGAATAGATTTTTCTGCACTGCCTATGCTTTCTCTTCTCTTGTTTTTAATTTAAATTTTATTTGCTGCTTTAGAATTTACCCAAATATGAAAATATTAAGATTAACTGCAATTTTTGAGTATTGTAATCAAGAAAACATTTGCTTCTTTTATTTCATGCTTTTTAGTGCTTTATAATTTTTTAGAAAGAGCTCATAACTTAGTATTTTTAAAATTACCTTTGTAAGATGTGCAATTGCCCAGAAAATAAATAAATGATCATAAGTTAAAGATCTTAAGCTCTTTTACATAACATAACAATTCCACCAGAGATCTATCCTTCAGATAATACTAAAAGACGTCTACATAATTTTAATTGCTATCACTAAATCTAAAGTTGAAAGCGGTCTTTGTCAATCTACTATGACAAAGTTTCTAGACGCACATTAATGCTCGCATTAATACAGCCATAGCTGTCTATTAGCCTCCCTAGTACGATCATTATGCTGTAATTATGGAACTTGACGTCGGTTTAGTAGTGTTGTGGATGAAATCAATCACTCGATGCAAATATTGGGGACATCGTCAGCGACAATGATACTTTGGCGTAAGTGATGTTGGAGGTAATTATCGGCAAGTAGGATCTAGGCTTGTTCAGTGAATACCCCCTCCCGAGTTTGGTATCTCTATCTCCACTCATAACGCCATTTTGGTCCTTGGTAAAGAATTGATCGCGTCGTTTTATGGTATGTTTTGTTGAATTAAAGTTTGGTAAAAAGAATCTTTGTAAAATTCTGCCGCGTTTATGAGCTTGTTGATTATCAGGAAATAATTAGTAAATCGCTAATTTTTTGCTGTGAAAAACATATTTCATGCAGTACTCCAGTTCTTGATCATCTAATACACCTCATTTAAGTTGAATCAAATTGGTCTTATTGGTCTACATGGCTTTATTTTTCAAACCCACCTTATTAAAGAAACGAAATGTAAACAAAACTTTTTTTTAGCAATGCATTATTGCAATTTTTAAAAAAAGTTTAGATTATTATTTGGATGAATTTTTAGAATGCAAATTGTGAAAACATTGTCCAAAAACGTGAAAATATTTGAATAAAACAATTATCAATTTAAAAGGCAGTTTATTATTTTTAATATATTGAAGGCAATGTTAGAATTATATTTCTAAAATACTACGAGTTTTCAACTACCTTTAAATAAATAAAAGAGTTAAAGAAAACTTCATTAAAGATGAAAACTTTGTATTAAAACCCTGAAAAGTATACTATGAATTCAAAATTGTCTTTTTCATCGTAATTTTATTCGAGCATTTACATTATAATGTTTCTAAGCCATTGAAAAAGGAAGAAAATTATTTATCAATATTAGTTAAATTGACTTTTTTTTGTTGAACTAAAGGTTCATAAATTCACTGCTCGTATATTAATAATTTACCTTTAAAAACTACTTCTTGAAAATGTGTTAAAAATTATGGAATGGAGAGTTAGTTTAAACTGCTTTGAAAAAAAAATCCCTGGACACTTCAGAAAGTATTGTTTTAAAATTTAGTCATTAAGTGGTAAAATGAAAAGGCAAAACTAAACGCACACAATAAAATATGAAGTGCACAGACAAAGAAAAGGATTTCTTACAAGTCAGTTGTCTTTTCGCAAAAAATCGCACTTATTTTGCATTGTGCCCCTGAAACAGGTGTATATACACTAGGGTGGAATGTAAAAAATCAAAATCTGATAAACGCTAAGTAATAATGCGGAAAAATTGTCTTTTGTAGTTATATTTGATCATGTAAAAGGATTGCGACAGTGAAACATATCTTGAGGCTCCTCTCGTTCCTTGAAGTTGACGATCATTGCATAAAAACCGGTAACAGTTACATTAATTTCATCAAAAATAAAAATTTGATAAATTTGATGTAATATCTCTTAAAAGTAGGCTTTTGCGTAGATTTCACACCGTGTATGCGATTATTTAAATCATAAACTATATTTTAAAGTTCCACACATGCTTTGCTTTGGACCAATAGCGTCAAAATTGAATAACTAATAGGCAGTGCGGGTAGGCATACGGATGCCTACCAGCTTTGGGCGACCCTTCCCTATTTCACAGCATTTTTTTTTTTTTTACCGAATACATTCGGAACACATTTTATAGCACATTCATGAAAATATAATTATTCTAATTTCAAGTGTTCCAAACGTGTTTCCAATGTGTACTGAGAATTTTCAGTGCACTAAGATTGTTGCAGTTTGTAAGGATTTGTAATAAAGTATTGTGAACTGCTATTCACAGCGCTTATATGAAATACAATGATACTCTCTTTACGGTGTACATATAGTCGCCTCAGAGCAACAGTACTACATCTAAGCCCAGAAACAACACTGAGATATTCTACTTTTGTTCTGAGAAGCCGATATGCTATTCTATTGGATGTTGCTTGCTGCAATTCTATGAAAAGCTATGAAATGGTATTTGCATTGATTATGTGGTGACAATAGTGATACCATGCTGCCTATTCCATGCTTCTCAAAGCACTTCTATATTGGTACAGGAAGATGTGGTGAGTTAACTTCCAAGCATTTGAAAAGATAAATAAATATATAAATAAATGAAGTCACATTCATGAGCTCAAAACAGCTAATTACATGATTAAGTCACAAGTTTTGCAATGCTTGTTTGTTGAGACTTTTCACAATTCACTGTTGCACGTGCGCATGTGCGTGAAATGTAGAATACAGTTAATAAAAAAACCCGGTATTTGGTCTTGTTTATACCACACTCTAATGGAATTCTGATGCGTGATATATGAAGTAGAAGTGATCAAAATGAGGAGCCAAACTAACTATATTTGATTACATTTGCGTTGTGAGTCCCAACTGAACCATGCAGCAGCCGAGGCAACTCGAGAGTTATATATATATATAAATATAGGGTTATATAATATATATAAATATAAAATATAGGGTGCAAAAGGCTACATCACTGTAAAAGAATGGTTATTATAACATTAGTATTAATTATTTATTGCTGTGGTAATGATCGTAATTAAACTTTATTATCGCGTGATATAAAAGAATTGACTAGAGTATACTAGAACATGAGGATCTATAATTAGAATGCTTGACTTAAGAAGTTAACAATGCGTCACGAAAGAAATTTATTGAAAAATGTAATGCAAAACTTATGTCTCACAGTATGTGACGATTTGACCAAATATGGCAGCGTGCAAGAACTCCTTGAAATCTTAAATGCACTAATTTTGCAAGTGTGAATGGGCTTAAGACTTGTGGTTGATAATGTACAATTCGGAGTGGGAAATGATAGCTCAATCATCCTTTGAGCCTTATTTATATTCTGAAAGTCGCATTTCAGAGAACAACTTCGTTCATATGTCTGAAAATAAAGACAAACTTAAGTCGTCTGCTAATATTAAAGCTTAACTAATAAACATGTCATTAATCATTTTTAACTACGTGCTACTAATTACATGTTTATTAGTGTATTATATGTCTGAACTATTTCAGATACTAATCAACAGTAATTTCACTTACAAACATTCTAGTTTATGATTCTTCTCTCTGCGCATTGATAAGCATGATATACTTAAATTATAAAATTATATAAGTTTACCCCCGACCAGATGGTAGCGTGATGGTTAGGCACTGGCCTTCTAAGCCTGTGGACCCGTTTTCTGGCCTGCCCGAGGTGGCCAGATGGTGGATTTTCAATATGCAGAAAATTAGCAACGCCCATGTCGTATGATTATGCGGCATCTAAAAGATCCCTTGGGTATTCGTTTGGTTTAGAATATCCATCGGCTAAATTAAATTCCTAGTGCAATTTCACATCAAAGGAGAGCCCGGGTGCCTCCATCTGGTGAAAACTGTGCGTCAAAAAAAAAAAAACTACTACGGTGCCATGCATCAACGTCTTAATGGTGACACACGAAAGACTGATGCATTGTTGGAGAGCACACTAGGTCTGGTTATGGCCCAGACGCCTCTTGAGGGGGGGGGGGGGCTCTTATACAGCCCCATTGGAAAAAGGAAGTGTACCCCCAAAATGCACTCATTTTAATTTCATTTTATTTAAATAAATCGTGCAAAGTGGGAAAAGTATTCCCTGCTTTCAAACTACATTGTGAACGAAATGTTTATTACTAACGAAAAGCTTTATTTATATTTACAGCTATTAAAATTAAGATTTATGAAAATGTAATGACTTTTCTCAGCTATGAATGAGTTTGAAAAACTTTTAAATGACACACAATGAAAACGGATAGTAAAATTGTAACTTCATGAACATCCTATCAAACTAGTTGTTGAAATTTCTGAAGTTTTCCAGTTTATCAAAGGAAGTAGAAATCTATTTACTTTTAAAGGGAAAGCAGAGAATCAGAAAAATGTTTGCTTTTGCCCGAAAGAATTAATAGCTTATCAGAAGTAACTTTTAAGCTTCTGAAACGGTGAATGTTATATTATATTTCGAATGAACAACCCTTAGTTTTTTCTTTAAATATAAATTACGTATTTTTGGCGAATTTAAAAGCGATAAAATAAAAGTAAAAGAAGTTTAGTACCTTGGTTTGCTTTAAAATATAAAATGTAAGAGCAAATAATGCGAAATGGCGTTACGCTTCCTTTATCTGCATAAGTTATTTTTCAGTTAGTTGAATAAAACATCAAAGCATTGGTAGTTAAAGGAAGTAACTTTGGATGAATTATTAATATTTTGTCCTCTTAAACTATGTTGTCAGTTTAACCCTATTTCCTGCTCTTGCAAAGGTTTGAAGTGCAAGACTAAAACATGAATGATAGATAATATTCAGCAAACTTGTTCGAAATATAAACAGAATATCAATTTTGATATGTGTATTTGCTTAAAATACGTAAAACTGTTTTCAGCATAGATCCAAAGATAATGTGTTTTTGTTTGAAATCTTTTTAATCAATTATTTTATTTCACGATTTATATTCACAATCAAATATTTTTATTTTACGTTTAGATGAAGAGTCTTCAGCCGTTCCTAACACTGTCATGCAATGTACAATTGGTTCTCAATTTAGCAATGTTTAAGGGACCACAAAAAGTCGTTCTTAAGTAGGAAACATCCTTAAATAGAAAGCTTCTAAAACAAAAGTGGATCATCTGGAACAGTCATAAGTTATCTTTAAAAAGAGAAAGTCGTTAAATAGATCCTAGAGCGTCGTTAAATAGAGAACCAACTGCGTTTAAATGCAGCTTAAACTTTATAATTATATGCTGGAATTTTATTAGCTCGTTATACTTTTTGCTTACACATCTTTCTGAAAAGCTATCAGGCACACTTGTATATTTTCATCAATTGTTTAATGAGCAGTTAACAAGATTGCTACAGGTTTCACTTCTCCAAAAACATGTCCTCTCTGTTTTTACTGTCATTGGAATTGGTAGTTGACATTCACGTGATCTTCTTTATTTTTATTGATTAACTAATAAAAAAATAATCGAGCATCATCGATGTTTATGCTAAAATTCGTTAGGAAATCAACATTTTTGAAATTGGGAAAATTTTTTGATGCAACAATATCAAAGACTTTCTAGAGTTATCCCTCTTTCAAATTTTAGCACTGAAAATTACGCTTATGTCAACAATTATATCTACAATGTTGAAACTATAATGTCCACTTTTTGTTTAAAAGAAACTATCATTTTGTCATAAGAAACTATTGTTTGTTCATAAAATTTGCAGAAATTGATGTTAGCAGATTTGCAATCAAAATTTGTCAAGCAAAGGTTGTGAGGCTTTTTGCAAAAATTTTGATTATTTGTAACTTTTTGCCTCATGTATTTAAGATAGTTTGATTCAATGAAATTTAGCATTAAATATAACTTTGAGGCTTTTATTGTTTTTGAAAGTTTGAAACTGAACTTAAACGTTTTGCTAGTATGATTTCGTACCAAGATACTGTTTTGCATAAGGTTTAACTGCACCAGTTTTTAACAATGTTTACCAAAGAAAACTGCAAAAAACTTTTGAAGATCTTTAATTACGCCTAGTTAAACAAAAAATATTGTTACACCTGAGCTGAAGATATAATTTGCTATTAAATAACAAAAAAAAACACCTTTGGCTTCATCTCTCTCTTTTTTTTTTTTTTTTTGTTAAAAAAACAAGTAGTTTAATTTATTTAAGTACTCGAGACAATGTTCTCAAGAGACAAAAGCTTTAACAATGTAGTTTAATCTGAAGGCAGGAAAAAAAAGTAAATAAAATAAAATATCCTCATTCGATATTGATTTTATTCAAACGCATTAAATTGTTTTCATTTATGTTCTTAGTTTAATTAAAATACTTCGCGCAAGAAACAAGAATAACAACAACAATTAAAACTGAATTCATTGAAATAGATTTTTCAACAACTAGACTGAAATACCTGGAGAACTTTTTAATTTGTCTTGAAAAATGCTTATAGACACCTCTTATGTTTTAATTTAATTATGATTGTTGTTTCTTCAGTTATTTTTTTTTCAAGAAACTCAGCTTATATAACGTGATTTTTTATCTATACAATTGTAACAATGGAAATTAATTTTCCCCTTTCCTCATCCAAACTAATCAATAAAATAGTCTTTTTTATCACTTTTCTATTTAATTTCTTTGTCCTGGCAAATTGCTTCTTTTCTAACGTTCGGCAATTGCAGTGTGATGTTTTGTAATTGTTTGAAATGCAATTTTCATACAGTAGAAACAGAAAAACTGATTGATGATATTTTTTTCCTGAAAGTAAGTAATTGCAGTTGTTCCTGGTTTTAATATTCACGCAAAGAAATTAGTTACATTTTTTATACAAAGTACACTTTCAATTTCAGAAATTCTTACAATTAATTCCTTAGTATTTGTATAATCTCTCAAGCAAAGTTAAAAAAATTCTGTTTTTTTTTTCTGATGGTACTTTTGTTATACACTAGTAATAACAAAACTTAAGCTAAAAAACTCCCTTTTTTTTAAATATCTATATTTCATTTTAGAATAACCAAAATAAACTAAAAAAAACTTTCTTTTTTTTAACACTCAAACTGTTTTTGTAGTTTATTTATAGTAGATAATTTTCATTCGTTTTTTTTTTTTTCAAATATTGTTTCATTTTTTAATCACTTTGATTTTATTTTCTAATATTAAACCTAAAAGTAAGTATCAACTTAGTAGATAATTTATTAAATGCTCAATTAAGTGTTTTTTTTCTTTTTGAAAGCATATAATTTTTTTTCTAATAACTTGAATGAGGTATTGTAATAAAGAAAAAACTTCAATTCAAATTTAATTTTTATCACCCCTAAATACATTTTCATTACGTCCATACGAAAGAATATATGAAAACCAAAACTACGCATTTAAGTCAACCATAAACGCATTTTAGTAAAAAAAAAATTCTTATTTTGGAAATCAAAATTTAAATTAAGCAAATTAATGTAAAGATAGATAAAAAAAATGAATTAGTAAATAAATCAATGAATTTCAAATTTCAAGCAAAAACTCTTCGTTGTAATATGTAACACTGCTTAACACGACGTTACTCCACTTTTTAGTTTTCAAATCATATAATTTCCAACCCTGAATATAAAATTTTAATGCCTTCTATATATTTCATCATAATCAATAAAAGCTAAAGTGCAAACTTTCAAATTTTATAATGCATATTTCCTTTAAGATGCTCTTTTATGTCTAACATGTAATAAATTTTGGTGTCCTCCTTCAAAACATGCACATCTTAAAATGTGCCCGCATGGAATCCGGAATTTCCTTACCTCTCAAATTTTAAAATATGAAATAGCAATGAACCATAATTTCCCGATGCGTTATTGCATCGCAACAAAATTCATTTTATATGGAAAAAATGTAATCTTGTAAACCCTTATTTTCTTTCCAGATCATTAAATTTCATTTTAAATCGCAGTATCCCAAGCATGAAATGCCGTAAAGGGACATTTTCCCTAACCTAAAACGATAGTTTTCAGAAACACCATGCGTTTATACTATTATTATTTTTAACAACAGAAACAAATCTAAACTGAAATATGATTCATCGGAGAAAGAGAAATTTTCTATGGTAAATTTTATCTCCCTGAAACAGATTTGAGAGGAGAAAATGAACCAAGAGGTATTGTGAATATCTAAATGCAATTTGAGATGAATTATTTTGCCCAAATTTTATCTGTTCTGTTGCTTTGCAAGAATGCAAAATGAATATTTTGTGACTACGTATCAATTTATTTACGCATACATAGAAAACAGAACTGATAGAAATAGACTTATCGTCAATAATAACTGATAGCTTCAAAACATCAATTTTGGAGATAGTTTAGGAATTTTGCAGCTCTGTGTATTCTGTGGTTTCATGGAAAATTTCGTTCAAATTTTAAAAGATAAGTGGAAGAAACTAATTATGATTATGTGTATAAATGTCACATTACATGTATTAATTGTCAATTATTACAATTTCCCTTGATATGTACAAAAGTTTGGCATTTTTTGTAGTTTCATTTGAACTTTACTAAATAAAATAAATACAGTTTGAAGCTTGTGTGGTGTGCTCTAAAAATTTTATGAATTATTACAAATTATTAATCTGAACATTTTATTCTTAGAATGTTCAGATTTAAAAGTTAAAGGTGTTAAAACATTCATTAATATTTTTACAATGAGCATTCCCTCTTTTTAACTTATTCATAGATGGCTATAAGGTTAAGTTTGACTCTTTTTACTTAAAGAAAGTCAAAATAATTAAGAAAGTTATTTAGTTCCACGGTGTCGCGCGCGCACGTTTACAGTTACTCTCAAAGAAAAAAAAATATGTGGGAAAATCTCGTAGGTATTGAATTAGGAATTGAGATTATCTGTTGTTAGTGACAGCAAAAGCAATTAATTAATGTACAGCCCAAAATTGTGGTGTATCTCCAGTTTAGCCCGTTTCAAATTTCCTCCCTCCTTTAATATATCAAAAGTATGATTGAAACTGAAAAAAGAGGGGGAGGGGGGCTTTCGTGTCGGCGAAACCGGGGAGACACCACAATTGTTGCAAGCGTCATGCGTATTACCTCCAGCAAAATGGTTTCTAAAGATAATATAAGGTAAAGTTTGCTCAACAGTGTTTTTTCCCCTCTTGTTAATTTGGAATTTTCTGGCGTGTAAATGGTACGAACATGCTTTTCCAGGATAAAATTTTTATACACGTTTTTTTTTTTCTACATATGTCGAAGGTCACTGAAACCGATAGATTATGTATAATTTAACTGTTGGCTTGATGGCCTTACTTGTTTGGCTTGAAGATGTGTGCGTGTGTGTGTTTACATAAACATTCTATTCTCGTTTCTAAACGAATGCATTTTAGCATTATTACCAAAAAATGATTTTGAGTGTGGTCTGGGATGGAGCTCATATTTTTAAACAAAAGCAGTACCGGCTGTAAAATATTGCAAATATATATAATAAACAACTTTCATTCTCAATTTCCAATGAAAAATTCATGTAAATTCAGTATATGTTAAGTTGAAAATAATATATTTCCTTAATCGCTATAAATGGGAAATTTATATTTATATGTAGATACGTATATATCAGCTTCGCTGCCATATTTGTTATTGATTATTGCTAAGAAAACGTAAATCTTGTTTGAAGGTGGTTTTCGGTTCGGCAACGTCCTGTTCTTGAGGTTTTTTTCTTACTCATGTAGAAAATCTAAATTCAAAATCAAGAACTTAAAAAGAAAGACTATTGCCAAAAGCTCTACTTTGGATGTAAGTACACAAATAATTTGATTCAATAAAAAAAACCGCGTTTTCAGATTACAATTTTATGTCTGGATATTTCACATTTTCTCCAAAGCAGCAGCTTATTTCATGATATTGATTGATTGGAGTTTTTATCATTTTGTATGCTTTAGCTTTTCTTTTCAAGTTTCAACTTTGAAAAATTGCTGAACCCATCTTCGGTAAATCCCGCTAAAAATGGTTACCTCGCAGAGGAATATTTCTGATTTGAGGAAGACTTGTTAATCAAGTATGATATTACATAATATAGGTTTTATCAATATTATAAAAAAAATTTTGTATATGATACCTTGTCTTTACTGTTTTACAAAATATTTGAATTTTAGGTGTATATTTTATTTTTCAAGTGCATGTCCCACTCCATCCTTTTTTTAAGGAAAGTATGTGACATTTCTATTGTAATATTAAAAACACTAGTCGACCCGTGCGGAACTCCGCACTGTGTTTCAAATCGTTTCATAAGGCATTTCGCTCTTTAAGAATTTCAAAGGAAGAACATTATGAAGAAGAACCGAAAAAAAAGTAAGCGCAGAAGAGAAGGCATGTAATTTAAAGACATCAGTAACAAAACCTCGTTAAATACAACGTTGTGATAATTTGATCATAGCTCCCCTTTTCATCGTACATATTTTCAATGCAAACATAAATGTCATTAAAAGTGTGGCTGAGTGGGGACTCGTGAAAAAGCAATAATTGTGCATGTGAAAAAACAGGTTGTGGCAAATACAGTCCTGCACATGTCAGCATCTGACGGGAAAAAAAGAAACATTAAAGAGATATTTATTGGCACGTATTCGAATTGGCGCCATTCTGACTAACAGCCCGACACCCCAACAAACCTAGCAATTGCGACTTCCTTTTCGAAAGCTATTCATTGAAGGAATGCGTAGTAAAAACCAGCAAAAAAGCTTTTTGCCAAAAAAAATAATAATAATAATAAGATCATGCATCTGTGTTTTGTCATTAACCAGCATGATACGATTTAAAATTATTCGCAAAGCATGGAATTTGATTAAAGAATGACGAAGATCTCACGTAGCGATTGAAACAAACATTCTAGTGAAGTAATAAATTTGATTGAAAATAAGTGTTTTTATCTTTGAATATTGAACTATTTCACATAGAAGGTTGCTTTAACCGTTACGGCTTAAATGCCCTCACATGTTTCTCTTTTAATCAATGATGTTTTGAATTTTAAGTGTTTCTCTTAACACTTAAAATTCAAAACCAAAACCAGTTGAACTGAGTCCGTTCTTAAGTGTAATTTTTCGAACGTAGACAAAATGTTTTTTTTTTTCAGCAGAAAGCAGAGGAGTAGAAAATAATTTCTTGCTAATGAAGTTGATAATACTTTTAATGCTTTATATCGTATTCGCGCGAATAAAAAATTAAAGGTTTACTGAGTGAAACTCGTAGTTTTAATCGGGCGTAGTATTTTTTCATTTGTACAAAAGGTCGAACACTGCTATTAGAAACATCTACATTTTAGCATACAATAAAAATGTTTTTCTGCACAAAAAGGATTGCTTTAGGTAAATCTAATACTTTTTTATGCTTACATTATGTTGAGTGGTCTGGATGTAGTCAAAGAACACAGTTCGATTAACAATCAACTTATCCGAATGATAACTGCAGCCTGCATAAAGGAGTCGAAACACCAAGTAGCATTCCCACTGCATTTATTTTATTAGGCGTGTATGTTATGAGCACATGTAATGCGTAATACTAATATAAATTTGATATTATGTCGGACAGCTCAAGCTTGCCCGAAGTTCAGATAGTTTATAGCCGAACGCTCTACCGAAAAAAACTTATCAATTAAACCGAACAACTAAGTCCAGTGCTTTTAAGCTTTATTAAATATGAACACACACACAGGCTATTTTTTTTTTCTTTCTTTTTTTGTTTTGCTGAAAGCGACGTAAAAAATGGAAAACTGCATTAGAACTTTGCTTTTAAAAAATGCATAAGAACTACAGGCAGCATCAAGGTTTTGAAACAGCAAGGGGCGATTTCGAAAACTTGATTTTTCGACCGTAAGTCTATTTTTCTTCATTAGCCAGCCTGATAAGTTTTAAAATGAGAAGGGAATAATATATAAGATAAGATATTGAAGAAACATTTTTTTATTCTTGAAAATTTTTACAATTTGTTACCGCAGGCTGCTTGAACCGTTATGACTTAGATGGCAGCACGTGTTCATCATTTAACAGAACGGTTAAAATACAAAATAAATTGAACTATGCTCTTTTTTTAAGCGTAGCTTTTCGAATGTAGTAAAAATGTGATAAGCTATTTGTTTTTTTGCAAAATGAAGAAAAAATATATATTTTACCCTTCAAATTGAGGTAGTATTTTATTTATTTGTACAAAGAGTCAAAAACTCATTAGAAGAATATATATTTCAATATACGATTTATTATTTTTTTTCTGAACAAAAAACAAATCTATTGTAGTCTGAAATCTTAAACCTGTTACTTATATTTTCGCTTACATTATGCTTTAATTTCCTTTCCAGAGCCAAAGCTTCAAAAAAAAAAAAAAAAAAAAAAAAAAAACACGTGCAATTTCGAAGTAATTTAGCACAAAATCACTGAATGTTTTTATATCAGCAAGGAGCATTTTCTTCTCATTTATTCTATTCCCTTATAGTTGTTATTCATTTAATTCAGTGTTCATGTAACGCGCGATATTTCTCTAATTTTTTTCGTTGCAGATTGTCCGGACGTGGGAGCGAACACGTAATCTCCTGGTTACGAAGAGAACGCTCTGCCGATCAAGCTACTCAGCTTCGTCCGTCGTAGCGCAAATTAAAGTTTTAAGTTTGACCAAAAACCTTATTCTGGTTCTTTAAAACAGGTTTTTCGGCTAAAAGAAAAAATTTTTAGACCTTGGGTCTATTTTTCGTCAGTAGCCAGCACCATAAGCTATAAAATAAGGCCTAAATCAAAGAAATCGATCAAGAATTGAGGGAAATTTGGCGTAGAAACCAAAAACAGGCTACGGAAATAATATATAAGGATTTAAAAACTAATATTCAAATACAGTGGTCGCCGCTTATATGAATCGCATTTGTGCAAAACAGTTTTGATTCCACAAAGCGGCTGATTCAATAAAGCGGCGAATTCGATACAGCTGGATTTTGTTCTGTTTTTGACCGTTTGATTCATTAAACCGGTTGATTCAATTAACCGGCGTTCACTGTAATTACTTTTAATTCAATATATTGTTAACATCTTAAAATGTCTTAATTTATTGTTCTGAAACTGCCAATACTGCATCAGTAGAAAAACCTTTTGTAAGAAATTTTTTTCTTAAAATATCCCACTCCTCCCTTTATTTATGAAGGGATAGGGCATTTTATTTTAATTTGAAATGCATTTTACAAATAAATATTACAATAATTGCATTCAATTTTATATTTTGTAAGCATGTTAAAATGTCTTAATTTGTTGTTCTCAAACTGGCAATGTTGTAGTAGTAGAAAATAATTTGTAAGAAACGTGTTGATTTAAAATTTGCCTTTTCATCCAAACTCACTCCTACGTATATTACAAACAATAAGATTGAGTTACGCAAAACTATCGTATCTTTTATTTCGTTATTATATCAAATTTCGACTTTCTGTAACCTAAGATCTTCAAATTTATTGTATTTCTCTTAAAATAGAGTCTGCTAATTTAATTTGAGAATAGAGTAAACGTCTATAACTTAAGGTGTTCACTGGAAACATATTTTAAATTTTTAATTTATTAGGCTCCTGTGGTATTAATATAAAAGTTTCTTTAAGAGGGCTGAGCATTAGCTGAAATCTTACTGAATATCGCTCAGCAAAGTAAATGGAAAGAAACATCTTCATGAAAAATCCCAGTTTTCTCGTCATTTTTTGATAAAACTCTTAGTGGTTGAACTGTGAATTATAGATCTTCGAAATCTGATTTATTTTCCGAAAAATCTACATTTTTTAAAGGCTGGGTTTTTATTTATTATTTATTTATTTATTTATTTATTATTATTATTATTATTTTTTATTAATTTTTTTTTGATTTTGAACACCTTCAAAAAGATTTAACATTCGTTTTAAATGTAGATGTTCAAACATTACTTAACTCGAAAAATCCTAAACATCATATATCGTCGCCTCAGAGCAACAGTAAGACATCTAATCCCAGAAATAACTCTAAGACATCCTACTGTTGCTCTGAGGCGACGATATAACTTTTTTCAATTAAAGTCGAGAGCATTTCAGATAATGTCAACTCATTTGTGCTAAATTTCCCCTCTCAGAGTTACAAATCTATTTTTTTTTTAGAAACACTTTTAGTTTCATAGAAAGAACTGTCAGACAAGTTACGACACTTCTATTACAATGTGGGTCTCCTGCGATAGTAGATAAATCTAAAATTTAATTTATTTTATGTAAAAGTCTTTATAAAATGTAAATATTTTTCTTTGTTCAAAATTTTTAATAATATGCTTTCCTCCACTTCACAGTCATCAAACAGTAAATAACTTAAACTGGTTTTTAATACAGGGCGTCCGAAAAATCCTTGATGAGTTGGAAAAACATTATAGAAAAGCAATAAATTCTCGTAGTTTGCACCATAATACATCTCAGGTTCGAGAATTTATTACTATATCCTAAAAAAACGGGAAAGAAAAAAAATGAGAGTAAAAAAAAGAGAAAAGTGTAACTATAATTAACTCCTGTGACTGCTGCAAAGTCACTGAAAGAAAAACGAATGTAGTGTTTCTATTTCATTTAACAAAAGTAATACTTTTCGTAGAGAGAGTTCATGTGTGCACATGGGATGAACTTGATTACCGTTTAGATGTGGTTCGAGAAACATACATTGCATTCATTGAACTCTGGCAATGAAATGTATAACGCTTTATCGCTACTAATAATAAAGCTGAACGTCTGTGTCTCTGGATATCAGTGTCTCCGGATGTCTCTGTCTCTAGATATCAGTGTCTCCGGATGTCTGTGTCTCTGAATATCAGTGTCTCCGAATGTCTGTGCCTCTGGATGTCTGTGTCTCTGGATGTCTGTGTCTCTGGATGTCTGTGTTTCTGCATGTCTGTGTCTCTGCATGTCTGTGTCTCTGGATGTCTGTGTCTCCGGATGTCTGTGTCTCTGGATGTCTGTTACAAGCATAGCGCCGAGACCGTTACACCGATTTTCATGAAATTCGACACAGAAATAGTTCATAGCATAGAGGTGAGTACCTCGAAGCGATTTTTTAAATATTCATTTTTTTTTCATTTTCTATTCCAATTTTAAAAACAATTTACTGATCAAATTATCATAATATGGTAACCGCTAGTGTCTAATGAAATGATTAAACACCCCCCCCCCTTTTTTTTAATGGGATTTTGCAGCTGTTATAAGAGATACTAAAAACACTACCCTTTTTTGTATTCATTTTACTTTTTTTTCACCTTTTTTTCTAGCGATTTCGTATAAAATTCTAGAAACTGAGAAGTATTATGCACTGTAAAAAAATTCTGAAACGTTGCTGAATATTTCCATGTAACTTTTGAGATTTCAATGGTTTTCATCCACTTCCTGGAAAAATCAAGTATTATTATCAAAAAGTTTCCTGAACTGCTACAAGTTGCACGAATGCAGACAACTCACTATTGTGGAAAATATTTTTAGCTCCCAGTTTAAAGATTAACCGAGCGTTTTTCTAAAGTGTATCGATTTCTATTCGATTAAGGTCCGTCCATACTGAATAAGCTCCCAAAGGGAGCGAATAAGTATGGACTACGTTCCTTTGCAAGAATTGCGGGCGAGTCAAGTTCTCGATACTTGCTTGCAATTCAGGCTTAGTTGTGACTATATTTGCATTACTGCTTGTGAAACTTCCTTAATGTATCAGGAAGGTGCCAAGCTATTATATTTTACCTACCTAAGTTTATTATAATTTTTCCGAAACGCGACTTGCTTCAAACGGAAATATTCCTGAATTTTTCAGGATAATTTCGGGAAGGTTACTGAATTTCATCTAAAAACCTTCCTGGTTTTTGTAAGGTATCTTACTGGCAGAAATTGGGTATATCAGCTGCCCATTATTTTCCAGGAACGTTTCTGAATTGTTTTTACAGTGTGGCGCGATCAAGATACTATTCATACGACCATTTGTTATTTTTCTGTAAATTTTTAAAATGTGTCAAAGACTTTTCAGACACCCTGAATTATACTAAATTTGTGCTCATTTTTTAATTATACTTAATAATCCAATCTGCGTCCCTACATTAAGCATCCTAGCATCCTTTTCATAAAAATGATTTTTTTTTCAATGCGAATGTTTTTAAACATAGAAGCACTGCGTTTTTATGAAAATGTTTATGAGGATATGCTTTGAGAGTCGAGACTAAATTTATCGAGCAATCTTTCAAAACGTTCCTTAACGTTTTATTGTGACTTGCAAGATATTTATTAAAATTTATATTTTAATTTATTTCTTGAGTCACTTACAGCAGAAAGAAATTTGTCTTAAGCATACTTTTCTCTTTCAAGTAAATGCAAAGTAAAAATAAATACGTATAATATAATAAAGATAAGTATTATATTGCACTTTTTTCTTTGTCATTAATGAAAAAACGAAATGTTGTTTTTGCAAGACCATATTAATTCTTAGCAGAATTTTATTTCATAAAATGCTCAGACATTTTTCCTTACTTTAAAAATTAATTTGAGATGGATATTTACTTTTTCTAATAGTTAAACTTTTTCTAATACTTTGTCTCTTCTTGTGGAAGATAATCAACTTGAAGAAAAAAAAATGTTTGGGACAATGCTTGAACCATCAACAAAAAAAAAAAAAAAAAAAAAGAAAGAAAGAAAGAAAGAAAGAAAGAACGAATAAAAACTGCAGCTTTTTCTAGTGGAATGCCCTCGTAAAAAATTCAAGAAATTATCAATAAAAAAACTTTCCAATATGTGTTATTTTTTTCTTAGACTCCGCAATTAGGCATTTTTACCTTAAAATTCTTAAGGGTATTTACTGTTTTTTAAGTCTTTCATTATTTCTCCTTGTTCAGCAGAAGTGTTTTTATAAAATGACAAAACAGCGAAATGCTCTTTTTTTTTTTTAAGAAAAAGTTTTCCTTTCTTTTGTTTACTGCTGTTAGGTATTAAGTATGTCCATTAATTTTTAATGATGTAACCTTAGCGCTTTTATTATGCGCATTTTATATATCAGGTACTAAAATCAATTAAAAATTTCAGAATACTGAGGAATTTCAATTAAAAGGAAAAACTATATTGTTCGGGGTGTGCTCACAGGCTCATGTACGAAAATTTAACCTCAAAAACTAATCAGAAAGTAAAAATATTACTTTTGAAAAGATTGAAAATTTTGTAGCAATATTTTATGAAAGCATGTATTTCCTGAGATATTGTATTTCTTGTTGAAGGTTTCCAATGTAATAAAGTTTACAAAATCACTGTAAATGATTGCGATTTATCGATATATTATATCGTTAAATCCCAATCCATCTGTTGATAAATTGTAATTAATCGACATGATAAACGATACAATTATTCGATGCTGAAATATCAACCCTTGCAGGTTTTTGTCCTACTTTTTATTTTTCTGTTTTTAACCTAAAAATAAAATAAAAATTTTATTTTATTATTAGTTGACTCCAATTGACTCCAACGAGAGTTATTTAAAAAAAAAAAAAAAAATTAGGAAAAAAAAACCTACTAAAGGAGTTCAGAGATCTTTACTTTTCAAATACGTTTTATAAAAATGATATTCAACCAATGTCTAGTAAGCTGTATATGTCATAAACATCTTTTTTTTTCAATCAATTCACTAAGTTTTAACTAGAAAGTAGTTGAAACATGTGTCTTAGAGAGTAAGTAGTTTTTTCTTTCCTAAGCAAATCACTTGCTTATTACTGAACCAACAGCCACAGAACTTAGTTACTTCTTTAGATTAAGTTTATTATGCAACTAATATATTGACTAACAAATAAGGCGTAAATTGCAAAAATGAAGTTTTAAAACGCCATA
This sequence comes from Uloborus diversus, assembly GCF_026930045.1. Taxonomy (NCBI): domain Eukaryota; kingdom Metazoa; phylum Arthropoda; class Arachnida; order Araneae; family Uloboridae; genus Uloborus; species Uloborus diversus. The sequence continues at coordinate 109,245,691 of NC_072738.1, read as the reverse complement.
TTTTTTTAAATTGAATCTTCCGTTGATGTAGACTAACTTTGAATCCGTATTAAATACTAGAATCTAAATGTCCTAATCTTGTAAATGATTGCTTATTCCCTGCTGTAAAGTTTAGAAGGCAGTTTTTAATCGCTAATCGACGTGTGAGCGCGATTATCAGTTTTAGATAAAACATCTTTCTGAAATGTTTGCATTAAAAGTGCAATACACTGTAAACACGATTCAGAAACGTTCCTGGAAAATAATAGGCAGCTGATGTGCCCAATTTCTAACAGTAACATATCTTGGAAAAACCAGGAACCTTTTCCGCTAAAAGTCAGTAATCTCTCTGAAATTAACCTGCAATTTTTCTGAAGAAGTGCGAAATCTCCCCTGTTAAAGCCAGTCATGTCTCCAGAACCTTGTAGAAAAATTAAGTAGGTTTAGCGTAATTGATTAGAACCTTCCTTTACCAAGAAGACTCCATAAAAATCAGAACGACCACAGCTATGCAGGAAGGAACCAAGCATATCTCTTGCCTGCAATTCCTGCCTTGCAAGGCTGTAGCTATCCATCGACTTTTTCACGCTCATTGGGAGCTTAGTCAATCTGGACAGGCCGTACGCAACATTAGGCCGATACGCTTAATAAATACGCTCATTCATTCTTTAAACTGGTTGCTAAATATATTTTCCACAGCAGTGAAAAGTCTGCACGCGTGCAGCTTGTAGCGATTCAGGAAACCTTTTTGTGAAGATACTTGTTTTTACGGGGAAATAGGTGAAAACGTGTGAAATCCCGAGACGTTTCACCGAAATAACCAGTAACGTTTCGGAATTTTTTGACAGTGTACACGGTAGTAATTAAACTCTTGCAAAAAAATCATGTCACTGCAAATGTGTGTCAAACATTTTGTCTAGTTTGTACTAACGGTATCCGCACGGCTTTGCCGGTAGTAGAAAATTAAAAGGTCATATGATTCCCTTGTATATTCACAAGTAATGAATGATGAATTTCTCTCCAATATGTTATGTTCGTTTGCTCTCCCATGTTATGTTAGTTTGCTCGTCCAGGTGATGGTAATTTGCTGCTGGTAAATTTCATGAAAATTGGCAGAACGGTCTAGGTGCTATGCGCGTCACAGAGATCCAGATTTTCAGCTTTATTATTAGTGAAGATTATCAATAATTACTCATGAAACGATGCAGTACACAAAAAAATAGTTCGAATTTTAATATCTTCAATTTAAATTATTTTTCCCTATCACAAAATGCGGTAGGACCCTACTCGTTGATTGGTTTCTTATTTCTACTGATGGCCTTTATCGCAACCATAATTTGAAAATTCAAGACCTCAAAATTCAAACGAATGCCAGGGGCTGAAAACTGGTTGTTTTGTGCTGGATGCTGGATACTGTTTTCGAGTAAAAAGAATTGTTTAAAGTCGAGAAGGTCGTTTTTATTTTTCGAGTCACATGGACGTCTGCATTATAAGCATAGAAAAATAAAATCAGAGAGCCGGAATTGAACACACGACCTTCGTCTTAGAAGGCGAAGTTCTACCACAGAGCCACGTATTGCGAGTTTGTTACGAAAAAAAATTATTTAGTCACTAACAGCGATCAAATATTTTTCCGGTTGGGGGGAAGCGGGGTCCAAAACAGTAATCAGAAAATCAAGTATTAAAGTACCAAGATTGTCAAGATGGTTTAAGACTATGAGTTTTGCTAGAGGTTAACCATAGATATATCCCCGTCGCAACCGTACAAAATCAAGTCGAAATTGGATCTGCGTATTTAAAAAATTCACACCTAATTTTAAAATTTGTTTTTGAATTATTTCTAATAACACAGTTGAAAATGTAGAATATAGTTGAAAGTAACCTGCAAAGAGGAACTGCCTGTTGTTGCTATTCTACATTTCATATGTTTTAAAAAATCTTGTGACAATAACTGAAAAAGTAATTAGGCATAGTCTATCATGGAACACATGCACAAATAGATTTCAAAACAAAATAAAGATGATTAAGAATGCAGGACTGAACGGTATACTTTTTTATACTAATAATAAAGCTGAAAGTCTGGATCTCTGTCTGGATGTCTGGATATCTGTGACGCGCATAGCGCCTAGACCGTTAGGCCGATTTTAATGATATTTGCCACAGAATTAGTTTGTAGCATGGGGGGAGGGTGCCCCTTGAAGCGATTTTTCGAAAATTCGATTTTGTTCTTTTTTAAATCCAATTTTAAGAACATTCTACCGAGCAAATTATCATGACATGGGCCAGCAAATTACCATAACGTGGACGAGCAAGGTACCATATCGTGGACTAGCAAACTACCATAACATGGAGGAGCAAATTAACACAGCAAATTGGCCAGAAATGCATTTTCCATCATTTGAAAATATACAGGCAAACCAAATGACTTTTTAATTTTTCTTCTACGGGCAAAGCCGTGCTGGTACCACTAGTGTTGAATAAGTTAAAATCTTCAATATTAAAAAACTGCGATGTTTTCCTTTTCTTATTTCGTTTATTTATTTTCTTAACAACACAAAAAAAAGCATCCAGAACAAAATTAGATAAAGTTGAATTTGTGAAAAAAGTTTTGCAGAGAGACAAAAAGTTTTCTTCGTCAGACAACTTTTTAAGGTTGAAGAACTAAAAGCATCCATGTTAAAGGAGATGTGACAATAATTCCGTTGCTAATCACATTATCTGCCCCAACTTTAAGCAAGGTAAAAGTTTTTGCCTCTCAGACTTTATCTTCCGGCGTTGTTAAATCAATTTTTTGCTTCCTAAGTAGTTTCACCCGAGTGGCCTAAGAAAAAGCTTCATAACAGCTATTAATTAGAACTTGGGGCAAAGTTAGGTTTGGTGTGTCTGTCTCGCCGCAAGATAATAGTGATAGTGATGCCATCTCACTCTATTTTGACCCTAAAATAAGGGATTGCTACCAAATTGAATGTGTGAGGATTGGAAAGCATCTGTGGACCTTTTGTTTCTAGTTCGTTTGTTCGATCTCCTGTTTCTAGATCTTTTGATTCTTGGTTCTAATGCTAGTAAATTAGAGATTCCATTTTACTCTATTTTTAACCTAAAAGAAGGGATTACTACCAAATTTAATGAGTGAGAGTAGAAAAGCATCTGTAAACTTCTTGTTTCTAGATCGTTATTTTTTTTTCCATCTTCTGTTTTTAGATCTCTTCTTTTTCAGTTCTAGGAGTAATAGTGATGCCATTTTACCCTATTTTGAGTTTTGACCAATAAAAATTGATTAGTTTTCGCAAATTAAATGAGTGAGATTTTTAAAGCCTCAGTGGACCTCTTGTTTCTAGTCCGTTTCTTTCATTTTCTGTTTCTATCTCTCTTGTTCCTTGGTTATAGTAGTGATAGTGATGCCATCTTTTTCTATTTTGCCTCAGCAAAAGGAGACAACCGCCAAATTAAATGAGTAAGAATGGAAAGCATCCGTGGAACTCTTGTTTCCAATTCGTTGGTTTCGACTCCTGTTTATTATCTCTAATAGTGATAGTGATGACCTTTCACTCTATTTTGACCCAAAAAAGAAATGATCACTTTTAAATCAAATTAATGCATAGCTGCCATCATGGACAAATGAAAATTAAAGAGACTATGCGCAAAATTAGGGAAACTGCATGAATAAACTTAGCGACAAAACAGTGATGTCATCTTACTCTATTTTGATCAAAAAAGAACTCATAGCTTCCAATTAAATGAGTTAAAAACAGAAAGCAACTGTGGATATCAGGGTTTCTACTTCGTTTCTTTCGTGGTTCTAGTAGTGTTTGTTATGTCAGTTTACTCTATTTTGACGCAAAAAAAAAAACAGTCGAGCCCGCTTAATGGAATATCGGATAATAGAATATCCCGCTTAATGTAATAAAATTCCAATGTACTACACCGTTGATGTGTGTTATTTTTATCCCGGATAATGGAATATCCCGCTTATTAGAATAATTTTTCCTGGCAAATTGCCTAATCCATTAAGCGGGCTCGACTGTGCGTGCTCACAGTTAAATTGAATGAATGCATAACATTGATCATTGAAAGATGAAAATTAGAAAGATTTATTCGCAACATGTGGGAGGCTGTACATAAATAAATTAAGCACAAAAACGTGATAAAAACTTAATCTCTTGCTTCTAGTTATTTCTTCCATTTCCAAAGTTACATTTGAAAGAAATCAACTTAAATACCCAAGCGCGGATCAACCTTCAGGTTTGTGAAGGGGTCATTCTCGGTAGGGGGTGGAAAGTCTAATTAGTAATCCGGCACAAATAATAAAGATATAAGCCCCCAAAATGCAGCTAGGGGCTATCTTTTCCCCACGGTGTTTTCTCTACCCCACCGTTAAATAACTAATTGTTTAAAAAAAAATAGTAGCACAGAACACAAGCGTTTTTTGATGAATCAAACGCACCAAATATTTGTTACATATTGTAGAAAGTTTGGAAAATTTAAAAAAAAAATATCTGTACCCATTTCTTATAGACTTTCATTTAGTAACATTGATTAAAATAATTTAAGATGACGAAATATTAATGGTTGGAGGACAACTCCTTTATTTTCAGACAATACATTAAGGTCCGCTTTTAGTTAACTAAACCAACTTATCACGAATATTTTCACTAGGCATTGTATTGCACGAATTCGTGACATTTGTGAAAATTTGCTTACAGAAGCTAATCTATTAAGTTGGAATATACATGGTGTTCCGTTTTAACCTGCAAGACCTTTATTTACACAACCGTTATCGTAGATGCATACTTCAAATTGCAAAAACGTTCAAAATTGATGCAGAGCTAAGATATTAAGAGTTTTAAGCAAAAATAAAAATGAGTCAAAAATACAAAATTTAACTTTTTATACAGGCCCTAGGTTCCCTAACTTATACCTAGAGAAATGATCTAAATTTAAAACTATTACTGATACAAAACACTTGACATTTGTGGAACCAAAATTCAGGAAGACATTCGAGGTTAAAGTTTTAAGCGACCATGTAGAAGATGAAAATGGAACTTATCGCCCTTTCAGAAGTATGATAGGTCGTCAAAATAAGAAAAACAAGGTATTCATATATTTCATTGTTGTTCAAAAATAAATGCAAATGTTATGCCGTGATACGCAAAATCACACTACAAAACCTCGAACAATTTGAGAAACTACGCTTTATGCACACATGTCATTTTAAACACTTGTTACCCGCTATATTTCCCCTCAAAATGCGTTATTGACGGCGAGAGAAAAGTGGTCTTAGTCACAAAACGCTGCTTTTCATATATCGGTGGATGTTGGTCGTATTAATTTCAAACTTTTTTTGTTGGAATTATTTTTCAATGGAGATTATTTCCCTAAACATAAGTTAGGGGACCTGAGGCCTGTATAAAAAGTTAAATTTTGTATTTTTTGACTCATTTTTATGTTTGTTCCAAACTTTCAATATCTTAACTCTGAATCTAATTTTGAACTCTTTTGCACTTGGAAGTATACATTTAGGACTAATGGTTGCGAAAGTAAAGGTCTTGCAGGTTAAAACGGAACACCCATTATAATATGCAGTGGCAGGAAATATATCGTAGTGATTCCTTAATTTTGATAATGCCAAAGTACTGATTCTGGTTCATTTAACCTGTTATTATTCAATCATTAGCTGTTATTATTCAAAGTAAAGTGAAAAAAGCGTTGTTGTTTCCTATTAATATAAGGTTATAAGGTTATTATAAGTAGAGGAATGTGGGGCAAATTGAAATAGCGGGGCGAAGGGAAATCATGGAATGGTTACTCTGTTTTTTTTTTAAACAACTACCCAGCAACAGTTTAACTATGTGATAACACAAATAGTGTATATCCAGTCAAGAGCAAATTACCTTTGAAAATTAAAGAATATGATAATGCAAGCAATTTTCAAATATTGATACTTCTATTGTAATATTTTGTTGTAAGTCAAAAACTATTTTTTTCTTATTGAATGATAAAGTTCTTCACTGTAAAAACAATTCAGAAAAGTTCCTGAGAAATAATGGGCAGCTCATGTGCCCAATTTCAGTAAGTAACTTGTTTTGTAAACAACAGAAATAGTTTCTACCAAATCTCAGTACTCTTCACGAAATTATGTTGGAATCTTTTCTGAAGAATTCAGAAATATTCCCTGTTAAAGCCTGTCATGTCTCTGGATTATTCAGATGAAAGCTCTATGAATTAGGTTTAATATGATAGCTTGGTACTATCCTAATGTAGCAAGAAAGTTCCAAAGCATCATTCCAAACATTGCCAAAGCTAAAACAGAATTGCAAGCAGGTTCAAGAAAATAACTCACCTGTCATTCTTTCCAAGCTATGTAATCCAGAGACTTATTTACTCCCTTTGAGAGCATAGTCACTCTGGGCGGCCGTTAGCAAACTGAAGCCGATGCTCTAAATAAATACGCTCGGTTAATATATAAACTGAGTGATAAAACCATTTTTTACAACGTTGAGAAGTCTGCTTTCGTGCAAATTGTAGCAATTCGGGAAACTTTTTAACAAAGATACTTGATTTTCCCAGGAAGTTAATAAAAACCTGTGAAGTCCCGAAACGTTCCACCAAAATAATTAGTAACGTTTCGTTTCGTTTTTTTTTTTTTTTTTGCAGTGTTGTTATTAACATTTTAAGTATTAATTGAGACCAACTTATGGTCAGTGCAGTATTTATTTTTTTAATATTAAGTGTATTTTTATTTCAAATGCTTTAGTCACGTGCTTTAGTCACGTGCATGTGGGGCAAAGTATATGGGACAAAGTGGAATAGTTCATTTCATTTACTTTGTCAATTATTTATCAAATCACTTACGTATTCCTCCATTAATTATTTCATTTACATTCCATCATTTAATAAATCCCTTATTTCTTCCTTCATTCACTTATTTTCTTAATAATTCGCTATTGTTTTAGATTTTTTCTCATTTATTAACCTTTTTATTTATTTATTTATGTATTTATTTATTGTTTCGTTTCCTATTTATTTATTCATCCATTGTTTTACTTACTCATTCGTTCGGTGAAAAATATCTTTACTACTCTTACTACATCTACTTTACTAATCTTATACTAAACTAATATTTCATTAGAAAAATATTTCATTTTTCACTTCATGAAGTGAAAAATTTCTACCTTTCAAGTGAAAATATTAATTTACAGCCAAAGAAAAAAAAAACAATGTTTTAATGCAAGTTTTATTGTAAATATATTGTTCTTTCTTTTCGTACAGTAATTTTCAAAACAAATTTCCAACTTGTTCATTTCAAAAAAAAAAAAGTAAATTATGTAAATTATTTCACTTTACATCACATTCCCCTACATGACGCCAAAAAAAAAAAAAAAAAAAAAGAAAAAGAAAAAAAAACGGTTTCTGTAACGGGAGGTCGCTCTAACGTAAATTTACTAGATATTGCATGTTGTTTAGTCACATTTAAAAACACTGGAATAACTTTTACAAGGTATACTTTTTTTAATTTAACAAACTTACAAATTACGAATAATTACATTTTTTCTGTTTTAATACGAATATCACATTTAGTTGCACATAATGAATTTCGAGGGAAAGTAACAAAAACCGACAAAGAATAGTTTTTGTTTGAATAAAGCATCATAGTTTGCTATCGCTTTGCGTAAGATGTTTTTCAAAAGTAAAATTCCTCTTCCTTTTTAAATATTGTAGATACTTTCTGCTTCTCAAGTTTAAAAAAAAAATTAAATGATAATGTTTATCATTTGTTTGTACTTCTCTCGTCATTTATTTGACCTTCTCCTCATTAAATTAGTCCTTTTGGTGGAAATCTTTAGAAACATAAAATGGTTAAATTTTACTTTTCTAACAGAAAGTCTTGAGCATTGCAAAAAAATCGAAACTTAATTTTGGATGCCTTATTGAAATTTACTCTTCTTTTTGGACGTTATAACAGACGTCAAAATAACAGTGCATGTATGGAATAGAGGAAATTCATGCATCTCTCTCTATTACAGAATGGTCGCACTAATGGAGGTCGTTCTAGAGAGGGTAGACTGTAGTTTTACCTGTAGCAAGTCTTTAAAAAGATATGATTACTAAATATTTAAAATTTTCGGATCAAATAAAGACTAAACAAAAGTAAGTAATTGAGCGGAAATTTAAGTGTTTAAAATCAAACTATCTGGTTTCAGATCAAAACATGAATAATAAATAAATGATACCGTCTTTCCGTCGTTAATGCTACTCCAACTCTTCATCCATCATTAAAAGTTCAAACAATCTTCCAACATTGATTTATGGAAGTCTTCGACAATCTAGAAGTTACCCTCACGAAGTTACGAAATTCAACATCTATTCATCTTTTCCCTAAAATTTAGCTCTCATTTTTCTGAAATACAGAACTGATTGAGACGAATGCCACCATAGCCATAATTAAGCCATCAGACATCCAAAATGCATTCAGAATTAAGAAATGCATTTGTTTAGGTAATTATGTTAGTGTATTGATGAACATTTACAAAGATGTTTGACCGCCATGAGAATTTATTACAACCAGTAAAAGCTTTTAGTAAGGTCGCTGGTGTACCGTATGCGTCTGATTTTATGTAGTTTCGACATGATTTATGTGAAATAAAAGTTATTTACATTTTTAAGCATATGCTGTTAGTGCTGTTTGTAGCAACAAGAGTAACGTCTGACACGCTGGTTATCATCACTCGGATGGAAAATAGAGTGTGTTGCAGTCGAATTGTATTCTTAACTATATGTTTGTTCTTGGAGGAACATCCATTTGTCAACTTTTTGAAGGTTTAATGGAATTTAATGGCATTTAAAACAAATATGTTCTTTAGGCATGTAATTCTCTGAATTATTTATTTTTTAAGTACGGACAGCCTTTTCAAAAGTTTTTTATGTTTCGAGCTAATATTTGAAGTCAACAGACATTATTCCATTCAATGCTATTTTTTTTTATTTTTTTCATTTGGAAATTGTAAATTTTTGGGAACGTCGTAAATAGAATTTCAACTAATCACAGAAGTAACAAAGAGAAAATAACATTATAAATTCAAGTCATAAGTTCAACTAAGTAAGGTCTAAGTACAACCAAATCATAAGTAAGATACTAGTAAAACCTGTAAAGTTGACCACCTTGTTAGTTGACCACCTGTCTAAGTTGACCGCTATTTTCAGGCGCAGAATTAGATCTATGTCATATAATCCAAACTCTATAAGTTGACCACCTGCTAAAGTTGACCACTAAAGTAGTGCACCGCAAGTGGTCAACTTAAACAGGTTTCACTGTACTACAATCTTAATGTTGCTGATACACTTATTTGTACTCTTATTTCAAAACATACTGTCTCCAGTAAAAGAAAAAAAAATCAAATTTGCTTTCAAACCACTGCTCTTAAAAAAATGAAATCAGCTTTCGTCTAAAAAGAGACGGAACGGGAGGGATCTGCTGCGTATTAATTTATCACCAATCAGAGCTGAAAGGAAATTCTCAAGAATTTTCTGCTGAAAAGCAATGAAGTTTGATGCAAATGTGTTTTTAAGTTAGGAATTATGTTCTTAGTATTTTGTTTCTAAAAAATTAACACTTTTGTTTCTCCTTGACAATATTCTACATCAAGAATATCAAGACTTTGCGAGAGTACAGTTTCTACGGCAGGAAGCCTTTTGTAAAATAATTTGTACAACTAAAGCTGTTGTTTATATCCCAGGAAATCAGTTTTTGAGAACGTCAACATCGGTTTCCTATGATATTCATTTTTTTTTCCTCACCCATTCTGTACAAATATTCAAGCAATTGCCGAAGAGTTTAATACGATTTAAGTATTTTCAATCAACTAAAAATAACTTTTTTCAGCGTAATGATCTTCTTCGATCTGACAATGGATATCATCTGACTCATTTTAAATTTAAACTAAGTGAACTATAAGCGGAATCGTTTCGAAAAACCAGAAAATAAAAAGTAGATTCCCTTAAATTATTGTCAAAAGAAAGATTATTGTCAAAAGTGAGAGATTTTGACTAGAAAATTCCATTGATTTTTTGAGCATATACATGAACAAAATTGTATTTTCTTCAGTGAAAGCTAATTAAGTATCATAATGACAACAGTCTATCCATTTTTCATTTCCAGGGACTTTCAACGACAGAACCTGAGGTTCACATATTTTCTTTGGTGGCTGCAACCGACATAACGTGAGTTTTCACGCTGTAAATTTTCGTATACTTTCGTGTGAGGTATTTTTATTTGTAATTCATGATTTTTCATCATTATGGTGCTGTATTATCCCCCTCCCTTCCCCCGCCATTAGACCTCTGGTTTCAGTTGCGGCTTTTACAAACTTAGAAGATGGAGACCCACGTTCAACAATTATATTCTTGTGAAAAAATATGTTTTTTTCTTTTTTTCGACAAATTGCAATTTTAGGTATTAGTCGACAAAAAAAACATTGAATTCATTTAAGTTTTGAGTCATTTATTGACGAGGTAAAAAAACTAATAATGATCATTAATTTAGTTAAAAGTGCTATCAATACTAAGTTCGTCTTTTTTTTTTCCTCTCCCACCCTTCTAATAACGTATAAAATACAGAAAAATATGGGCCCATTTCCTGCTTTTCACTTTTAATGTCCTGCTCTTCTATGTTTTGGACAATATCCAAAACATTTGCATACGGCATTTCAAGCGCATAATACATTCGTTTTATTTAGAAGTCTATTCGTCATTTCTAAATAGCTCTGACCGGGAGTCATTCTTTATTCAAATTGAATTAGAAACTTAAATAGAAAGCAAAAACTAATTTATGTTCAATTTAATTGAAATATCTAGTAAACGGAGCAGAAACAGAAACAAAAGAAGGAGAAAATCCCTGCCATCAGTTGTGCTACCTACATTTAGACAGATCGACGCACAACATCATTCAATTTTTACTTTCCGCAATATGTACCCGACCCCTTTCATCAGGCAAGATTCCAATGCTACTTCAGCATCTGGTGTAGAACAGGAGCGTTCGGAGAAGACCCGGAGATCGATAATTAACCGTAAATTGATTCCCCGGACATGGGACCGACCTTTAATCACTTTTACGTGGCCTCCGAAAATCCACTTTTCCGCTAACCGCAAAGTCTTCCCCCTTCCCACTCTCTGCCCTAAAACAAACGGGCACGCTTTTACTGCCCTCCTTTGACAACGAGATAGACTGAGAAGGAATGATAGACAGAACGGAGCAGTGGAGGTTTTCAACCATTTAGAACTTTGCTCGGTGGAACTTTCTGTTTTGATTAATTTTGTGCTGATTTTTAGATATTCCCTTTTTTTCCCCTTTTGTGCGGTATTGAATGTGTTGGATCGCATTACTTTCAAATAAACGTGTAAAGTTTTAATGGAATTCTAAAATTTGTGTTTAGAGAGATAAGATAAATAAAAATTGTTTTCGCATAAGCGAGCGATATTGTAGTTTAGTTTCTCAACAAACACTGTCGTTATTTCTATTTAAATAACTGAAATTATATGCTAATACAGTTGAACTCCGTTATAACGAGCCCTGGTTTAAGGAGAACCCGGATTTAGCGAGGAAATCAGAAATACTTGGCCGGTACAATGTTAAGTCTAAGGGAGCTAGCTCGCTTTTAACGAGCAAACCCCGCTTATAGCGAGCACTAACTCGTGATTTATAAAATAACTATTGATTTCTAACTCAGCTTATCCATATTTTGTTAAATTTTCTTCAACATTCCGAAATGAACCGGTGGTTTGTAGTAAATCATAAATTTAGAGAACAAGTGTTGACAGAACTTTTTTTTAAATCTGTGGATTAAAAATGCATTTTAAATTCTGTTGTGTATTCCTCAAAAACGACGCAGGAGAGAGGCATAAAGACAGTTTAAAGTAAATAACCCAACTTCTTCTTTCAATTTTATTCCTTTGAGCTCATTATAAGCAAGTTCGATTGTATAGACTAGCTACTTGACTCATGTTATGAATTAATCCATTACTAAACTTTTCAAAAAAGTTAAATACATTTCTATAATCTTTGAGTTGAAACTAAAAGTGGAAGCTTTGAAGTAATATTAGGCTTAGTAATAAGTGACGAATTTATGTTATACTACGTTCCTACATTAATTTTATACAAATAAACTTTTGTCAGAAATTATATAAAGAATATAAATATTGTCAATAAGTTGATGTTGTGCAGTTTTTAAACACAGCAATATTTCGAGAACTGTGCGAGTAAAAAAATACTAACCCAATCTGAAATTGTCACTTGAATACTGCGAAATGCACAAATGTTATAGATAACTTTAAGTTTAATTGTTTAAATAATTCTCGTTGACATAGGGAAGTAATATTCTGTCAAAGGTATCGCACATTTTTATATTTTGGGTACAAGAACTTGAGTTTGCAAACATAAGTCTGCATAAAAGTTACAATGGAACTATCTGAGGACAGAGCGAGGAGTTAGTACAAGTACTGTCTGACCAAGGATTGTATAGAAAAGCAATCATCCGTATTACAGGCGGAAATGGACGCTTCTATTAGTTTTTAGGAATGCCAGCTTTTACAGATATATGTTAGCCTTTAAATTAAGCCAAGGTTTGTGAGAGGAACACGCGCATCAAATTTTTACTCCCCCCCCCTCATTCAGGTAGACTCGTCTGAACTGGACGATTTCCAAATCCGTACAATCCATGGTTGGACAGTAATGTTTTGCTTCTTTAAATTACTCTTCTATATATATCAGGTTAAAAATAATTTTTATAAAGGGCTGTTCACAAATGACATCACGCTTCGAGGGGGAGGGGGTTTGTGAAACTGAGACAGTTTGTGACAAGGGGGGTAACAAGAAATATGACATCCCACATTTTTTATAAGAATAGGTTAATGAAAAATAGGATGGCATGTGACAAGAGGGAATAAGGTATGATTAAGTGTCACACTTTGTGATCATGCGTAGTCAACAAAGTAAAAAAAAAAGTGTGACACCATTTACAGAGAGCTCTAAGGAGGAAAAGAAAAACAACAGTACGATTTTAAGCCTTAGAGTGATAATATTTTCAGAAATGATAATTACCAAACAAATATGTTCGTTGTTGAGTTTTTTTTTTTTTTTTTTTCATATAATTATGTTGTTACGGCTCAATACGGGAAGACTGCTTAAACAATGCAGAAATAACATAAAAATCGCTAATTTTGAACTTTGGTTTATATGGAGCTGAGGTACAGAAATTATCCAAAAAATAGAATAGACTCATAAAACATCTCAAAAATATGAAATCATTTAATTATAAAATCTAAAACATGCACAAAAGTGAAAAAAAAAAGATCTATTACGCTTTGCGATTACACTATAAGCAGCAACTAAAAATGCTCAACAAATTCAATGGAACTACGATTTCAATTCAGAGGGAAAGCAGCATATAAGTTTATGAAAATGTTTTATCTTACTAAGAACTATGTCCATGGTGCATTGCTAGGAAAGTACCCTTACTCACGTTAGACTTATTCAACATCATTGAAATATCGAAGTAACTCCGTTATACCGCACCTCGGTACCCCACGGAATCGGTTATCCCGTGGATGCTATTTACGTATGACGTTATTTTAAGACATATATTGATTTTTCTTTCATGATAGAAACAATGTAAACTTTCTTGTTCAATTTTTCTTACATACTATATCGAAATCTCTATTCCAAGCAATTTGTGTAACAGGGAAATATATCAGTCTGTTTTCTTGTTTAAGTTACATAACCAATATTCGTACGTATATGTTTTTATTTTTAATTTCTGTGTTCAGTACTGCGTGATAAAGTTCGATAAAATTTTTAATCATATTTAATGCAACATCAACTAGCATTGTCGTGCTCTGCATTATCGTTAATTGAGTTACATTCGGTTTTTACCTCACTTTTGTTACAAATCCATTTCCCCCAAACCCCCGCCTTGCAACGACAATCTACTGTATTCTCAATATTTTTTCCTTCTCAACTGCAGAACTCTCAACGCGTTCTCAACAGCGAAATAGACCAACAAGAGCAAGAAAATCCAGAAGTCAAGGGCAGTAAGTCAAGGTAAGTAAGCCCCCCCCCCCTCGCTGCCACTCAACAACCCCAAAAGATTGCTTCGCAATCTTATTTGATTCGCGAAGACTTAAATCATCATTTAGAATGAAACAGATTAAAAAAGCATTACATATATAAGCTCCCTTTGAAACAAAAAGCACCCCTTACTCGGGTTTCAAAATAATTTGTACCACCTGAAAGAGAGATAAGGGTTAACAGGCTCCTGAGCATTGCAAAACAGCAATTGTGTACGTTTGAAAAGTCGCTTTCATATTCGTGGCCTCTAGTAATATATTTATATTTTGGTCGGAGCTTGAATTGAGTTGAGCCTAAGATTTTCCGTTAAAATCGAAACCTTTAAAATTTGTGAAACGAATCGAAAAGACGTAACTATGGCAACTCCAAATAAAACATCAATAATTTGAATGGAAATTGGATTTTTCGAACTTGATTAAAACTGGTTGTAACTTTTTTTTCTTTTGAGATAGAAGACAAGTTTTTCTACCCTAGGTTGAGTTAGATCTGGAGCAAAAAAAGCCGCTCTTTCCAATGGTGTCAAAAAGAAAACTGTGGAAGAATTCCTTCACTTTTTACTGATAGATTTAATGAAGAAAGTATTGCCTAAATTTTATCTAAACCTAAAAAAGTTCGAGCTGAAAACGCAAACAACTAGCGCCATATTTAAGTTAGAGCATTGAAACAAATTGCGTTGAACAACGGAAAATTCTACTCTTTCAAACGATAGATAATATTAATATGTGCAAGTAATTCCTCCTTTTAATAGGCAATTGAAGCGAAATTGAGCTTAAAAAATTAATTAAAAGAAATCTAATTCGAATTTAAAAAAACAAAACCCCAGGTGCAAATCACCGGGGCTCGAAGTAAATTTGTAGAAAATTTCAAGGCTGTAGGTGCTACGGGGTCTCCTGGACGCAGGCTCGCCACAGACTTTCTTCCAGAATTTCTTTAAAACCTTACTTTTATTAAATATAAAGAGAAAATGAGCAAGTGGAAGGAAGTTTGTTTTTCTTTGAAGGAAAGAGTTAGTTTATGTCTTACTAGTGGTGCCTGCATGGCTTTGCCCGTAGTAGAAAATTAAAAGGTCATTTAGTTTGCCTGTATATTTATAAATAATGGATGAAAAATTTCTCGCCAATTTGCTATATTAATTTGCTCGCTCATGGCCGCATATGGTAGTTTGCTCTTCAAAGTTATAGTAATTTGCTAGTCCACGTTATGGTATATTATTCGTCCACGTTATGATAATTTGCTCGGTAAAAGGTTCTTAAAACTGGAATAGAAATGGAACAAAATCGAATTTTTGAAAAACCGCTGCGTGGTGCACACCCCCAATCTTCAAACTAATTTTGTGCCTAATTTCATGAAAATCGGCCGAACGGTGAAGGGGTTATGCGCGTCACAGAGATCCAGACAGAGATCCTGACCGAGAGATTTTCAGGTTTACTATTAGTAGAGAAGCGAGTAGAGATGTGTCTTATTATATGTTTTTTAACCAGTAAATGAAACTGCAGCAATTTAAACGTAACAACAATTTTTGGAAATAATAATAATAAAAAAAGCCATTTTTATTGTAGCCAATTATACGGAAATGAAAACAAAAATTCAAAGAAAAATTTCAACAGAATACTAGAAGAGGAAAAATTAGAGAAAAAAAAAAGAAAAAAACGAAGAGGAAAAAAAAAAAAAAGAAAAACCTTGATTGAAATCATAAAGAAACAAAATCCATTAAGGTGTTATTAGAAAAGGAAATTTATTACTTGCCTATTAACGCTCCGTGTTCACTGATTTATGTAAATAATTACATTTGCTTTATAACTTTGCGCAATTTCGCGACAACTTTTTTGAGAATCTATCATTAAGTCTTCTCATGAAAGAAGTTTTATGGCAGATGCTAGGAAGTCAATATGTTTTTAAACGCTTTTTTTTTTCAAGCACAAAAAGACGGGCTCGAGATGCATACGCTGATTTAATGTGTCGTGTAAATTTAAAAAGCTGTTTATATTTGATTTAAATTATGTTTGGCGACTGTTTGGTTTTCGTTTTAAATTAGTTTCGAATGAGATTTTATTTTATTCTTGTTTCTTTTTTGTTTTTTAAATCTCTATTTCTAAAACTGACAAAGATAGGAAAAATAAAAATTTAAGATGCAGTTTTCTGTTTGCACACATTTTGTAATATTTATGTTGTTAAACTTGAACGCATTATTATTACTACAATAGTTTAATTTATTTGTATTATTTATTATTTATTAATTAGGAAAAAAAATTAAGATGCAGTTATCTGTTTGCAGAAATTTTGTAATATTTATGTTGTTAAACTTGAACGCATTAGTATTACTACTATAGTTTAATTTATTTGTTTTATTTATTATTTATTAATTAGGAAAAAAAATTAAGATGCAGTTTTCTGTTAGTAGAAATTTTGTTATATTTATGTTGTTAAACTTGAACACATTACCACTATAGTTTAATTTATTTATTTTATTTATTATTTCTTACGTGAATTTTTTTTTCAGGGTTGTATTTTAAAAACTATTTTAGAAATATCCATTATTTTAAACGCGTATTTAAAAAACGATCAAGTTTTGTTCAGAAACTTTAATTTCGTGAGTGTACTAACTTCAGAAACTAAGATAGTTGTGGAAGAGAGAAAAAAAGAAAATGTGAGAACTTGAAAGATAAATTAATAGTTAAAATAAATACATCTTTTCTAATAATAATGCTGAAAGTCTTTATTTCTGTCTGGATGTCTATGAAGCGCATAGCGCTTAGATAGACCGTTTGGCCGATTTTCTACAAATTTGGCACAAAATTAGTTTGTAGCATGAGGGTGTGCACCTCGAAGCAATTTTTACGAAAATACGATTTTGCTCTTTTTCTATTCCAATTTTAAGAACATTTTACCGCGCAAATTATCATAACGTAGACGAGCAAATTACCATAATGTGGACGAGCAAATTACTATAATGTGGACGAGCAAATTACCATAACATGGGTGAGCAAATTAACATAGCAAAATGAAGAGACATTCATCATCCATTATTTGTAAATATGCGGCCGAACCAAATGACCTATTAATTTTCTACTACGGGCAAAGCCGAGCGGGTACCGCTAACAATAAAAATAAAACTAATTAATCTCTACTAATAATAAAGCTTGAGAGAGAGTCTGGATGTCTAGATCTCTGAATGTCTGTGACGTGCAAAGCACCTAAACCGTTCTGCCGATTTTCATGAAATCTGACACAAAATTAGTTTGCAGAATAGGAGAGTGTACCGCGAAAGTTAAACTTTGTCCTTTTTCTATTACAATTTTAATCCCATTTTTCACATATATTTTATAATTTGGGGGAGAAATATTTCATTTACATTTTTAATTTTTAGGTCATTCGAAATCTTGGAATTTTATGCATAAGAAGAAGTTTGATCGAAGTTTCTACGAAAACCAACATTTAATGATTATTTTCATTTATATTAATGGAAATTATTTTCCAATTAAGTTTGTATGTTACCATGGTTACATCTTTTGTTCTCATTTATTGTTTCGCTTTTTTAAAAAATATTTATAAAAAAAAAAAACTTGTTTTGGAGATAAGAAAAAGTTGTCTGCTTTTATTTTCTTAGTTTTGATGGAATTATGTTGAGTAAATTATTAAAATATTGCTATTGCAGCGTTCTTTCGATAGTGTTTAGTTTTGGAAAAATGAGTTATTTTACGTTTTAAGCAAGGAAGAGAAACTTCTTTCCTCTTTTAAAATATTTCTATTGCTTCTCCTGATTTTTGTTAAGCTACACGAAATTTTCAAATCTGTCAAATATTGAAAGAGATTTAATGAGTCAATTAACCAACATTTTGAAGCACAAAAAAATTGCAAATTACTGCAATCGAGGAAAACTAGAATCCTGCTAACTTACATTAATGTGCGTGAACTTTTCGTCCAAAAGCTCACACTTCTTTGCATTGAAAAGAGTGTTCCTTCACTGTAAAAAAATTCCGAAACGTCACTGGGTATTTCCGTGTCACGTTTCAGGATTTTGATGGTTTTTATCCACTTCCTGGAAAAATTAAGTAATTCTTGACAAAAAGAATTGCTACCTGAATTGCTACAAGTCGCAAGAATGCAGGACTTTTCACTGTTGTGAAAAATATTTTAGCTCCCAGTTTAAAGATTAACTGAGCGTATTTATAAAGTGTATCGGCGTTACTTCAAGTACGGTCCGTCGATGCTAACGTTGCGGCTCGTGCCGCAATTAGTCGCGTCGATTAATTGCGTCGATGCTAATTAAGCTCCCAAAGGAGGCGAAAAAACTGGGGATTACATTGCTTTGCAAGATTTGCAGGCAAGTGAAATTCTCGTTACTTACTTGCAATTCTGGCATAGCTTTGGCCATGTTTGCAATAATGCTCTTTTAAACTTCCTTGATAAATCAGAATGATGCCAATATATTATTTCCACAGATACGACTGGTTTTAAACGGGAAGATTTCTGAGTTTTTTCAGGAGGCTTCCAGGATAATATCAGGAAGGTTACTGACTTTTAGCGGAAAAAGTTCCTAGAATTTGCAAGATGTGTTACTGGCAGATATTGGGCACATCAGCTGCCCCATTATTTTAAAGGAAACGTTTCTGAATCGTTTTTACAGTGTCGTAACACAGAAACACGTGTCTGCAGCAACTTGCAATTTTTGTGCATCAAATCGTTGGTTAATTGATTTATTTAATTGTCAAACACAAAGATATTTATTCGTAAGGAAAAAAGGGAAGTTCAAGGGAAAAAAAGGGAAAAAAGGGAAGGAAAAAAAGGGTTGGAAGATATCTTTAAAAAAAATAAATAAATAAAAACAACGCATAGTACCCGTTAATTGTAAATGTACAGGCGAACCAAATGACCTTTTAATATTTTACTGCCGGAAAACCCACGTGGGTACCGTGAGTGAAATGAATAAATACCGGAATTGATCAAAGCAAAATTATCTATAATTTAGTGCTTTTATCCTAAAAATTTCTTATTTACCTTAAACGGCTGCTGAGAGGTTCTCCTCCGTACACACTTATACACCCAGATATAGAGTTATTGACGTATATATAGAGTTTCTAGAACGAAATTAATAAATTTTTAACATTACTTTATTCCACGGAAGAACCGTATAAGCACAATGCAAAAGATATCAAATTTAAATCTAGTCATAATAATCCATAATTTGTTTTGCACTCTAAAGACGATTCAGAAATGTTCCTGGAAAATAATAGGCACCTAACTTGCCCAGCATATCTCGCAAAAATCAGGAATGTTTTCCACTAAAACTCAGTAAACTTCTTGAAATTATCCTGAAAAATCCAGAAATCTTCCCGTTTAAAGCCAGTCGTATCTCCAGAACTTCACAGAAATAGTAGGTAAGGATAAAAATATATATATATATATAGCAGCTCCATGAGCCGTATTACAAGCATGGCCAAAGCTAAGCCAGAATTGCACGTAAGTATCAAGCATCTTACTTGACTGCAATTCCTGCAAAGCTACGTAGTCCAAAGATTTATTCGCTCCCTTTAGGAGCTTAATTAGTCAGGACTAGCCGTAACTGAATTAAAGTCGATACACCTTATAAATACTCTCAATTAATCTTTAAACTGGGATCTATAAATATTTTTTACAACAGAGAGAAGTCTGCATTCCTGCAACTTATAGAAAATTAGGAAACTTTTTCACAATGATACTTGATATTTCCAAGAAGTGGATAAAACCATTTAAATCCCGAAACGTTACACAGAAATACTCAGTAACGTCTCAGAATTATTTTACAGTGTGTGATAGAAATCAGAAACATTCTAATGTTTACATTTATTTTTATGCCGAAGAAACTATTCATCATATATTACACTACAAGACTTAAAAAAACAAGAAAACCAAAATCTAATGCCTTTATCGGTACCGGTTGAGTCTAACAAACTTTATGTTTTTGAAATAACGCTATTTTTTACGTGTATGACAGGAAATTCTGTTGTAATTATTTTATAAGGGAAAAACACTTTCTCTCTCAATTCCGAATAATTTCGCTAACTTTCATCAATCTGACAAATATAATGAATATTTTAAGCTGAACTAAAACTAAATAAAAATAAACTTATGTAGTGCACTATGAAAATGCTGAATATTTGAAAGAAAGGCATGTTTCAATATACCTCATAGGAAATAATTTAAACTGATATTTTTTAACGATAAATGTATGCGGACGTTTCGGCTAAGTGGAAAACCTTGTAATTAAATCTTAATGTTTTAAACTGACTCAAACCGAATATCGTAAACGCTTACAAGTTATTCTTTAAATTTGCAGCATGATGTGTATTAATTTTCTGTTCTTTCATCTCTTCTCCTTGAACCCCAAATGCTTCCCGAAATTGATTCATTAAACTGAGCTTTCTGTAAATAAAAATGGAAGCCATTTGATAAATTAAAGAGATGAAACAGACCGAAAAACATATTAGTTTCATTTTACATTCGAATGATTCAGATTCTTAAGTTGAACGATATATTCTTTTTTGCGTTACATCCGAACTTGCAGTATGGAGAGTATTAACGAATTAAATTTTTCTTTTTTTTCGTTATAAGAGAAGTGAATCAAATGATTTAATTTTTTTCAAATGGATTACTATGGGAAAGAACTTTAAAACCCAAGTGAGGAATGGGAATTATCATAAGTAATCCTCAATAATTAACGAGTTGAAGCGCTAAGCATGATGCATCTGCCCAGGCATAAGCTAAATGTTGTCAAATGGTTGATTTTCCCTCGTTTCTTAGCCCTATGGCAGTAAGATTTCCTAGAAACTGTTATACACTGTAAAAAAAATTCCGAAACGTTACTGAGTATTTCATTGTAAGGTGTCGGGATTTCAATGGTTTTTATCCACTTCCTGGAAAAATCAAGTAACATTGTCAAAAATTTTCCTGAATGGCTACAAGTTGCCCGAATGCACTTTTCACTGGTGTAAAAAATAGTTTTTGCTCCCAGTTTAAAGATTAACTTAGCGTATTTATAAAGTGAATCGGCTTCAGTTCAATTACGGCTTGTCCATGCTGATTAAGCTCTCAGAGGGGGTGAATTAGTATGGACTACGATGCTTTGCAAGAATTGCAGGCGAGTAAGATTTTCGATACTTGCTGGCAAGTCTGGCTTAGTTGTGGCCATGTTTGCATTACTGCTTATAGAACTTTCTTAATAAATTAAGAAGGTACTAAGCTATTACGCTATACCTACTTAAGTTTACTCTAAAGTTCCAGAGACACGACTAGTTTCAAATAACAAGGTTTCTGAATTTTTAAGGAGGCTTCCAATATAATATTAGAAAGGTTACTGAATATTAGTGGAAAACGTTCCTTTTTTTTTGCTAGGTATGTTACTGGCAGAAATTGGGCACATCAGCTGCCCATTGTTTCCCAGGAACGTTTCTGAATCGTTTTTACAGTGTAACAAGAAAAACTTTGTATTGTTTGTTTTATTGTTAAAGTGAATCTTACTACACACTGCAAATTTCCAGTTCAATGGAAATGCTTTTGGAGCACTTTATTCATAAAAAGTGTCCTTATTGCCTGAATGTACAATAAAATAAATTCCAAATTAGCTCCGTTAAAAATATATCTATTCCGAATGTGTCCCTTTCAGCATATCAGTTAAATTTGAAATTTTCTACACATTTGAGAAAATATTGGGGACACAGATGAAAGCGCATTTTGAACCCAGTTTAGCACACTTGTGAAATCATCGATTTCTTTCGTGCAAATATAATTTCAACAGCTTTTTTTATCTACCATTCGATAGAATCTCACAAAATAATACAACTAGAAATTTAGCAACATTGAATTGCTACCATTTGGTATTGTCGGCCATTAAAAAGGATGCATTCCCTGGTCAAGGACCGTACGTTGTTGGGCGGTGGTTGTTGCCTGTCCGAGATATTGCTGAAAATTTAAAAGCAGACACTACTGGTAAGATCAAAGGAATGTTCTATTAGTGCTGTAGAATGAATGGGTGTTTTAAAAGAATGGATATTTGTTAGTGCTCCAAAACGTTCTCAAATGTGTTCCTAAAAATGTTAAAAAAATTTGCTGAACCAAATAAATGTTCTGAAAAGTGTTCCAAATATTATGCTTTGAAGTGTTTTAAAAAAGGGGGACAAGTGCCCTTCTTCAAAAAGGATTCAAAAAGTGACTGAAGATTTGCAGTGTATTTGTGTAGAACTTTCAAACATTTATTTCGGTTTTCTGCAATAGCTAAGGTCAACTTCTGTAATCTTAATAATCTCGCATGAAGAAATATTCCAGCTTTGTCATAAAGTAAAGCTTGAATTTTATTAACTGGCACGACTGGATAAGAAGAAGAAAAAGAGAGTGGGAGGGAAAGAAAAACGAAAAATTAAAAGGAAAACAGCTTACACAGGTGTTGAAGTTTACACTGTTTCAAGAATATAAAGGAAAAATAAAAAATAAAATAAAGTTCGAAAGCTTGTTTTATCTTATGAAAAAAACTTTTAAAAAATCCTCAAAAAAAAATAAATTTAAGCTGTAACAGATTGCGATGAGGACTAAGAGTATTAAGTAGAACAATGTACAAAAAAAAAAAAAACATAAAGACAAGGAGAAGGAGAAAAGCATCAAATTTAATTTTATTTCAATATATTTTTTAAAGTGTTTATTCGTTGGCAATATTTTACGATGTCGGTGTATTTTAATTAGCTTGACTTGCATCAAACTTTTCAGTAAGGATTTTCCAAAAATGTAAAGAATGAAATCAAACCATTTAGTTAATAAGAACGGAAATAAACAAATCAACGAAAGTCTTAGCGTTACTTGATTTAAGAAAAAAAGAACAAATCAAATGATATGATTCCTTGTTGTCAGACTCCAGTTTGGTATCAAATAATTGGCAGGGTAAATTAGTCATATTTCGTCCCCATATGTTTCACCGGTCTGACCCTAGGTGTCGCTACCGGTGATATTTTTTATTGGTAGCAAGCAAGAACATAGTTTATTCGTGGAAATTTCACGAGTCTAGTCCTCCGTAAAATCAAACTAAATAAAACAATAATAACATAAATTAATAAAACAACCTATGTGTTAGCGTACCTGATACAAAAGGGGACAAATGAAATGATATGCTTCCTAGTTGTCAAACTGAGGTTTGATATCAAATAACTGGTAGGGTAAATTAGCAATAGTTGATGAAAAAGAAAACAAATGAATGAGACATGATTCGTAGTTGTCTGATTGCGGTTTTGTATCAAATAACTGGTAATGTAAATTAGCAATGTTTCGCCACTATAAGTTTTCACCAGTGGTATTATTTATTTGTGGATATTTCACGAGCATAGTCCTTTATGTTGCTGTTTGGGTGCCCTTATTCTAGTTTTTAGAAACGTGAGTTATCGTAACATAATTTGTAAAAGCTCTTTCTGACACATTAGAATGGGATTATTTAGCTGCATTTTATATTTTTGCTTGAGGTAAGCTATTAACTAAGGGACCTTAACGTTTAACGTTTCGCAGTGTTTGGTTTTCCTGGTTTTAGAAACATTGTTACCTTTTTTACAACGTGTTTTGAAAGGAAGACGAAAACAGGATAACTATTTTGAAATAACATTAAAAAAATAATAATAATAATTTGAATTCTGAAATTTTGAATTCAAATTATGTTTTTCGCAATCACGAGTTGCGACAGGGCCCTATTCATTGGGGGCTATTGTGTCTAGAAACAGCTCCTGTCCCCCCAAGTCTACCCCTCCTCCTAAGCGGTTACGTGTGTATAGTTGCGTGTGTGCGTGCAGGCGTGTGTATATGTAGGCACGCGTGTGCATATGTGTGTATGAGCGTGTGTGTGTGTATGTGTGTTTGTGTGCGTGTGTGTATATGTAGGCACGCGAGCGTGCATGTGTAGGCTTGTATGTGTGCGTAGACCTGTGTGTATGCACGTAGGCGTGTATGTATGTGTGTAAAGGCTTATGTGTATGAGCGTGTGTGTGTATATGTGTGTGTGTGTGTGTGTATGACCGCGCATGTGTGTAGTACATGGACGCCTCCGACCAGGAGAAGCGTATAGCTCAGCAGAGGACCAGAGCAGCCGCGCCGCGCCGCCTTCAGAGGCCGGTGGGCGGTGGTTCTGGTGTCCCTGGTCCAAGCTGAAAAAGGAACCAGACGCCAAGGACGGTCAAATGAAAGCAATAAGCAATCGTGATTGCTCAAAAAAAAAAAAAAAAAACTTTTTTTAGCGGAAAACAATGTATTTTTTCACGTATTTAAGCTTAAATATCATGTACATGTAGAAGTAGAGTACCCCCTGCAAGGGACACCTCCAAATAAGGGACACCTGTAATTAAGGGATATTTTTTCTTGTCCCATGCAATAGTGCCTTGTAACATGCATGCAAATTTTGACAAGATTTTCACAATACATCATATTTGTATACGTTAATGTCAAACATGGTGGTCCCTTTGAATTGGGACCTCCATGCATTTGCCTCCGAATAAGGGACACTCTATTTAAGGGACAGTTACAGAGAAAACTTACAACAATTAATGTTTAAATGCATTATAAAAAGCATTGAATTTACTGGAATTTAAGAATCTTAAATTAAACTCTGATGAAAGTTTGACATTAACGTATACAAATATGATGTATTGTGAAAATCTTGCTAAAACTTGCATGCATGTTTTCTCCTCTTATTATTTTTTTCAAGTAGGCTAACTGCCGAGGGATAATCAATGACCCATGAATAGCTTCAAGTAAAAAAAAGAAAAACTTCAAATGAGAACACTGGTTGAAATTTATATCATATTAAATTGTAAATTCCATGAAATCGGACAAGTTCATGTACATTCATGTCCAGTCATGGAATTACTTCAAAATAATTCATGCATAATACAAAACTATATTCTTGCGAAATTGTTTTTTCTTTAATTATAAAAAGAATAACATTTAATAATTTCATTACTTTTGTATGTCATTCAGTATAAATCATTTTTAGCATTTTATCTTTACACTGTAAAAAAATTCCGAAACGTTACTGGGTATTCCCGTGCTACGTTTCGGGATTTTAATGGTTTTTATCCACTTCCTGGAAAAATCCAGTATCATTGTCAAAAAGTTTCCTGAATTGTTACAAGTTGCACAAATGCAGACTTTTCATTGTTGTGAAAAATATTTTTAGCTCCCAGTTTAAAAATTAACTGAGCGTATTTATTAAGTGTATCGGCTTTTTGGAAATTACGGCCCGTCCATGCAGACTAAGCTCCCAAAGAGAGCGGATAAGTATGGACTACGTTGCTTTGCAAGAATTGCTGGCAAGTAAAATTCTCGTTACTTACCAGCAATTCTGGCTTAGCTTTGGCCATGTTTGCAATAATGCTCTTGGAACTTCCTTGATATATCAGGGAGATGCCATGCTATCATATTATACCTTTTTAAGTTTACACTATTTTTCCCGAGACACGACTGGCTTTTAACTGCAAGATTTCTGAATTTTTCAGGAGGCTTCCAGGATAATATCAGGAAGGTTACTGGATTTTAGCGGAAAACTTTCCGGGATTTTGCAAAATATGTTACTGGCAGAAATTGGGCATATTAGCTGCCCATTATTTTCCAGGAACGTTTCTGAATCGTTTTTACAGTGTAATGCTAATAGATTATGTTTAGTACGAAATTATGCTGAGTTAATACACTGCATGTATTATTTCATATACCTCTGAATAGAGCTCCTTGAAAAGGACAGGCTGACTTATCCGACATTTTGGTTCCAAGACAAAATTGGATTCAACCTCGTTTCTAGTATTTATAAATACGTTATAATATTCGCTGGTTGCTATGTCGTAAAGCAATCGATGATAAGTTGAGTAAAATGTCACTTAAGGTAAATCTAGAAAGATTACTTAGTTCACAAACACAAGAAAAACGTATCAAGAAATGTTTACTGTAATAAACCTCATCTTTTCACCTTATTTGTTTTCAATTTGTATAAATTAAATCGTCTTCAGCTACAGAATAAAACAATCAAACATCAATCAGGCAACACATCTAAAGCTTTGACACCACTTTTCTGAAATGAGACTTTTGCACAAATACTATTTTTTTCGCCCTACAATTTTGGAACCAAAATGTCGGATAAGTCAGCTCCCCTTATACAGGAGCCTTACCTCTGAAGAAGGGACACTTCTATTTAAGGGACAAAATTTTCGGTCCCCATAGTGTCCCTTATTGCGAGGTTCTACTGTATAGGCTTTGTTGATGGTGTTACACTGTAAAAACGATTCAGAAACGTTCCTGGTAAATAATGGGCAGCTGATGTGCCCAATTTCTGCCAGTAACATATCTTGCAAAGTTCAGGAACGTTTTCCGCTAAAATTTAGTAACCTTCCTGACATTAGCCTCGAATCTTCCTGAACAATTCAGAAACCGTCCCGTTAATAGCCAGACGCGTCTTTGGAAAATTAGAGTAAACTTAGAAAAGTATAGTATAATAGCTTGGCATCTTCCCGATTTATCAAGGAAGTCCCAAGAGCATTATTTCAAGCATGGTCAAAGCTAAACCAGAATATCAAATGAGTACCGGTAATTTTACTTACCTGCAATTCTTGCAAAGCTACGTATTCCATACTTATTTGCTCCCTTTGGGAACTTATTTGGCATGGACGAACCGTAACTGAGCTGAAGACGACTCACTTTAAAAATACGCTCAGTTAATATTTAAACTGGGAGCTAAAAATATTTTTCACAACAGTGAAAAGTCTGCATTCATGCAACTTGTAGTAATTCAGGAAACTTTTTGACAATGATACTTGATTTTTCCAGGAAGTGGATAAAAACCATTAAATTCCCGAAACATAACACGGAAATACCCAGTAACGTTTCGGAATTTTTTTATAGTGTAGTTTTCATACTGTTGCTGTAGTCATGCGCAAAGTGGCACCGCAAGTGGACAGAATCGGAAGCACATAAATTAGAATTTGCAAAATCATTTCCCGAAGACAAACTAACATAGTATATCAAATTACTTATTAAAGAGTTCAATCCCAACTTCGTAACTTCTTTTTCTTATGATATAGAAGTGATTCAACAGCTTAAAGTTCGGCGATTTGCTGATTTATTTTCTAATATTGCTCTCAGTTTTGACTTTAATTTATTGTAAGGTTAGAAAGTATGGGTTTACCGAAACTTAAAATGCATTGTAAATGTGTGTAGTGTATATTATGTAACTGAAAGGTTAATTTCTGCCCATCAAAAAATGTACTCCCACTTATTCGTTCTTTGCAGTTAATAGAGGAACATGCAGTGAAATCTCGTTACAACTAACATCAATATAGTCGGACCTCAATAACTCGAAGCATTAAATTCGAATATTTTTTTATCTCGAGGTGTTAATTGGGTCCCAAGCTCTTGAGACTGTTGCGGAAACTTTCCATGAAAAATATATCTTTCAATGAAATAAATTGTCAATTCTGATTAAATCTTAACGAAATTCCAGGAACAACAAATAAAATAACAAAATATGCGGTCTCCCGAATTTCTTTTTTTAATTAATTTCTTTTCTGTTACATCTAGAAATTATAAAGAAGCACAGGTTCAATAGATTTCGTATTCATAGTAGTGCACTTTGTTATAAATTTAATTTCTTGTAAAGTTAGAAAGCACGGCTTAACGGAAAATTGAAATGTATTTTATATGTGTACATACATAGCTACCGGGAGGTTGATTTCCACACATCAAAAAATTTATTTCCGTTTGTTTGTTCTTTGTATTTAAAGAAGCGATAGATTTCTCTTCTGATTACTCTAAAAAGTTCTTGTCACGCAAAAATACTCTAAAGGACAAAAAAAAGTAAGAAATTGTGCCTGTATTTTATCAAAAAATGTCTGAGATATCGAATTTATTAATAATAAAAATAGCAATGTGTTTGCTCCCGGCCTTAACGAAAATTGACATAATATTGATTGTAGCCTGTTTCTGTTAAATTTTAGAAGGGTCAAAAGTATTTACTGAATCTGCGCTTTAAATAGAACTATAAAGATTAAATGTTAATCCCCACTATATATTAAAGATTAACTGCGCAAGAAATCTTCTTTTGTTATATTTATTTCCGTCGAATATTAAGTAAACAAAAGGTGCACAAAACTCATCAGAATACTTCCTTAAATTCTAAAAGCCAATTACATCAGTCTTAAATAATTTTTGTTATGAATTAACAAGTATGTTGTATTTAATAAAATGTGAAGGTATTTAATGCGGTATTAAAATGAATAGGAGTGTTTCAAAATTCTTTGGACATTTTAAAAGGATTGTGGGATCTCGTAGAAAGGATTACATTCTGAGGAAAATAAATATTTACTGATCTCTAAAACAGCTTCTATTTCGTAGTGAGGAATCCAATTATTCAACAGTTACTGAAATTTTACTTTTAAAACTCCGGTCCCCTTTTCATTACCGAAATTTACTTTTTGAAGAAATTTTGAGATAAGCATAAAGTTAATTAAAAGTTTTCTTTCCTGTTTCTTTTTATACTTTTACATTCTTTTGAAGTCCCCATAATTAATCTATTGAAATCTGATTTTCCAACAAAAAGAAAATTTAGTCTTAATTAAGAAAAGAAAAACCGTTTGTCACTGCACGTGAAGTGAATTTCACGTATCCATAATGCGGTGGAAAATATATTTTCTTATTTGAAGAGCTCCCCTTCTTAATTAATCTTGGGATATTCACAGGAATAAGAAAAGTAAAAAGTTTGTCATTATAAAATTTTTGCTTCTCTTTTGGAGTAAATAAAATAACAGGTCCCCTTCCCCCTGAGTTTTAATGAAATTTAAATAACCAAATTATGGGATGAATTCATTAAAAAATAGCTCTTGCAATGAAGAGTTTTGAATTGTTTGATAATATATGTCTTAAATAACTCAAATTACAATAGCAGGTTCTTTGGTTAGCATGAAAAAACATTTTGATTATTTCAAATGCTATTTTCATCAAAAGAAAAAAAAAGCGATATAGAACGGTACGTTTAAACTTACATATATACGAAATAGACAAAATGATTAATTCCATAAATCTAAATAAGGTGTATTATTGAATAACCATTAGATCAGTTAAATGATTAAAAGCTGTAGAAACAAGTTCATAAATGCACCTTTCATTGCATATTAGTTTTGAAATAGCTAGTTTTCTTTTAGAAAATCAGTGCTCTTTTTTTAACTGCTATAGATGCAAAAACAAACTGATATAGAAAAAGTTAATAATTATAGTAATATTAAGCTAGGCAACGCTCTTTAGAACGACCTCCGTTATAACGACCAATGCATGAAGTCCCGTTCCTTATGCCATAAATGCAATGTTATATTAACGTTCATTACAGCGTCCAAAATGAACCGTTAATTCCAATACAACGTCCAAAGTAAGTTTTTTTTTCGTTATCCTGAAGACAAACTATTTAAAAAATAATATTAAAACATTTTATGCTTTTAAATTTAAAATATTTTCATTGAAAGCAATTGCAGGTTGGTAAAGGATAAAAGAAAATTATGAAAACCACGAATAAAATGTAGACATTACGCTTCGTATTTTGTGGAGAAAGTCACGAAAGTGGAAAGCATATAATATCTATGTAAGAGGAGAAGATATATACTAGGGAAAAATATCAAACAAAAAAATAAAAATTTGATTTTTAATTAAAAAAAAACAACTCGGTTATTTTGAACGTATCTTGTCGTTAAGGGTATTATTTTTGAGTTATGTGTAATTTATGGATATTATTTCAGCATAAAATTTGAAATAAGAGAAAGAAACTAGCAAAATATTTTTTTTTAAATGTCACTATTTTATTATTTTGTTATCTTCTTGTTTCCATTTTAAGACGAAATACCTATAACTTTGAAAAACTATCGTTATAGCGACCGGTTTTGTTTGGACGATAGGAGTCGTTGTAACGAGTGTCGACTATTACCATTATTGTTGTTGGTATCATTACTTATGTATGAAGAAAAGAAAAAAAACATAAATAACTAAACGAATTTACAAGAAAATACGTCAATGCTCTTAAGGTAACAATTACAAACGGGAATACTCTTAAGATAACACTTACAGTAATAAGAAAGGAAAGATAAGCTTACTCTTGGTCTTACTGTTTTTTTTTTTTTTCTTCTTCCCAAGAGCCGACACTCACAAAGCAGTCTATAAAACTGAAATCTTAGAAATAAATATTTGAAAAATCACAATTTTCATAATAATTTAGAATACGTTTTGTGTTTTTCTTTAGAAAGAAAAATAGATTCGAAATTATTTTTAAAAAATCGTAAATTTTAAAATATGTGTTTTATTTAAAAATGTCATCAAAAGGAACAGCTGTTGGGTGTCAGTTTTAGGGCACTTTACCTTTAACTTGCATAGAACACCATTTTCAGTTGTATACACTAAAATCAAATTCTTTTCACTCGGAATTTCTAAGAATGATGCACAATCAACCGTAATCTATAACGTACCCGAAAAAATAAAGCAGTGATCTATAAGCGTTCACTTTTCGCCTCGAGCTATTTAAAATAAATACTTCCCTCAGGAGAAAATAAGCAGAACGGCAAAATGAAATCCCAATAAAGCAGAACTACATTGAATTCTTTTCAACGAACTAAACTTGGAGCTTAGTTTTACGCCCTGTTTACGGAAAAGCTCCGGGAACAAAACATCCAACTCAAAACGAACCCTCCGTGGAGAATTACATACTTGCAAGAACTTTCCAGCCCCCTCCGCCAAACAACATAAAGGTCGAAGATTCTACTGGGTGGGTGTGGATGGGGGGTGTTGCTGAAGAAAGTTCCTCGCGTATTGTTGTCGCCTATCGGGCATCAAACGCCTCAAGAGACTTTCTCAGATTCGATTCATCATTGAGTTTTTCTCCCCTTGGTAAAAAGAAACTGGTGCAAAAGAATGAATACAGGCAGGAATACGTTATGGTGACCAAGTTAAAGACGAAGTATTGTGGTTCGTTGCATTTGTCCGATCGGTTTCGTTTAGTCCGGTTCTTCCAATGGACAGCTCGCTTCTTTTGCCTTGATTCTCAAAGCAACTGTAAAGCGGTGGCATATTGGACATTTTTTCTTCTTCTGGAAAGTTCGAAGGGATTCGTTGCTTCATATTGACTAGAAATAATGATTTAATGACACTTCATCAACAATATATTCCACATTGTACAAATGAAAAGGAATTGTAATTAACGGTTCAAAAAATTATGGTATATTATCAAAACAAAAAACAAAAACTTTTGAAATCATTAATTTTTCAAAGAAAAAACTCAAGGAAGTGAATTAAATTGTCAAAAATACATTGCAAAGCATTGTTATTGGGGCAGATGTGAAATTAAAGGGTGAAAAAAGTGAACAGACTGCTTTATTTTTCTATGATAAAGAATTTTAAGAAATCTTATAAAATGAATATATTTTTAAATTACAAGAAGATATCATGATTGCCTCAGTTAGCGTTACTGATTTTTTTTTTTTTTCAATTGTTAATCGAGATATGTGACAGTCGCGGAAAATATTTCATTGATAGGATTTCATTTTAAAGCACACATATATTTTTGTGCTTTATGAGCTATGACCTTCTATCTTAAGGGCTTAAAGCAAAAAATTCTCCCTGCATTTATATTATCAGCTGAAATAGCAAATATACTCTTGTAGTGCCGTCCGTGGTCAGGTAAACGTCAGTAACTACGAAAATGAGTTTTTGGGACATTTGAAGACCCATTTCTTTTATAGGGAAGTGTTGAAATTATGCGTCTTTTTTTTTTTTTGGGGGGGGGGGGGCTACTTTTCAGCGAAAACCAAATAAGCCAGCTTGTGCGTGCAACGTAAAGCAAACGTGCAATAGAGGACAAAAATGCGAAATAATGAAAAATGAAAAACTATTACTGTCCTTTACCAGCCTGCGTAGTGTACTTATAACTCAATTAGGCATGGATTCTGCCGGATACACAACAATTTCTTATCTCGAACATACTTGAGACGTTTCTCTTCCATACTCAAATACATATTTGCGCAATTCAATTCGGTTTTACTTTAAAAACTGCGTACGGCAGTTTTATTTGGTAGGAACTAATTTTCAAATTTGAATAGAAAAAGTAATAATAATAAATCTTCATGAAGTTTAGTCCGCTATTGTATTCTACATTTTTATTAAATCTTGAAATTAGGGATCCATAATATATTCCGCTCTATCTTTGAAAAAAAAAAAAAAAAAAAACTAAAACCAACAGTGCTTACACACTTTTTTTTTTTTTGGTTGAAAGGAGCACTTTTATCGCTGTAAAAGTAAGAAAAGATATCTAAATTTTGAATATGGGAGAAATGACGCTTAGACGAACAAAAAAGTCTTCGGAACAACAAAACATCTGACATGTATTTTTTTTTAAATTATTTATTTTATTTATTTATTTTTATTTTTTAATTTGTGTCCCACAAATTTGTATTTTCCCATACTCATAAAAGAATGTGTTTTAAATTGCCTTTTAAAATCATTTTTATCTTTTTTAAATCATTTAATTTGGGAAACACTTAAAAGCAGATAAATGACGTTATTTATTTTGAGATGTAAAATATTTCATTCTGTAGAAAGAAAGCGTTTTTTTCTTCTATTTTCCTGTGAGTATCCCAATTCTAAAAATAGAAAGATTCCCAGGCCTTCTTCGGGAGACTAATTTGAGAAAATAAATGAATAAATAAATACATTTATTTAAAATGATGGCTTTTAACTCTACTGCTATTTTCATATAAATCATAAGTTTCATTCAATCAGGAGAACACCCTGAACATCAAGTTATTAGTCTTCAAAAAGAACAAAATGTTGATGAGTAACTAGAGAAACTTCAGCACCAGGTTTATTGATAAATGATTGTTCCCCAAAGAGCTCATATACCCCCCAAAGAAAGAGTGAGAGAGGTCACCCCCTATAGTGTCACCACCCGCGGAGACATTGAGGCATGGGTTGTGAGAAATAAGCTTCGTAATATTTCATGTTTTGAACAGAAACTGGGATCTAACCCCAAGAGGAAGAGCATATATTTGGTTGGACTTAAGAGGAGATTGTTACAGGAATTTTGAATTGAAAATCTTAATTTGAATTTTTAAAGAACTTACATTTTTAAAGCAGTCATACAATAAGACAGGGTACGGGATATGCAATCAAAAATGTAATTCAGTAATCAAAATAAGTAAGCAAATTGCATTGGTATATATTTAATCCAAAAATTAAATCTCCCTAAATGTATGATATATAAAAATGGACTATAACTTATTTCTTTAAAAACATCTCAAGCGATCCTCCCTCTGAGTTAATACACAATATATCTTTCGAGAAGATACACATTCGTACAATAAAAACTTTTAGAATCGCAATTTTATAAACTAGCACGGAAAAAATTGGAAATGTTCGCAATTTAAATGAACTATAGGAGGCGCTACAGTCTCTGGCCAATGACTGCTAAGAGAGGTAAAACAAAGGGACACCTTTTTGCATCTGTCCAGTCCAACATATCTCTAGTTTTTTCCAAATCGCAGTGTTTAACCACTTTGGCTAGTTTCTGAAAACACCGCATGGTGGCGTATTCAAGCTCTGGAACTGAGAAATGTCAGACAATTAATGAATAATGCAACGCTAAAGGTTGAAGTAATTAATTTCAAGGTCAAGCAATCTTACATTTTGCAATTTTAGTGAAATGGTATAGCAAACACCATGGCAACGAGGTGTCAAAAGGACACCGTTCGGCTTTCTACTGTTAACAATGAAAAATTAGCATAATTTTACAAGTTAAAAGATAATGTAAGCCATTTACTGTTACTTTAAAGTTTTTTGTAAGAAAATTCTCAAACGTCAGATTATTTTCCGGAAACGTTCCGGGATTTCATGGATTTTCACCATTTTCTTGGGAAAAGCAAGTATACTTGAGAAAAAGTTTTTTTTTATTAGCTACAAGTTACACGAATGCAGACTTCTCACTATTGTGAAAACATTTTTAGCTACCAGCATGAAAATATATTAAGCTATATAAGGTGTTTTGCCTTCAGCTCAGTTACAGCCCTTTCAAATTAATTAAGCCCCAGCATCGTTGAAATGAAGTCTGAATACTTTAACTTTGCCAGAAATGCATGTGAATAAGCTCCTCAGCCTTTGCTTGCAATTCTGCTCTAGCTTCGACTTTATTTTCTTTTGGGGCCTTCCTGGAAAGTCAGGAAGGTGCGAAGCTGTTATAAACACATACACGATTTCTCCCTATATTCCTGACTTATTCCAGAAGCATGACTTGTTTTTATTGCGAAGTCGTCTGATCTCTCATGGAAGACCCTACATTAATTTCAGAAAGGTTTCTGACTTTTAGCGGAAAACTATTCTATTTCTTTTGCCTGATATGTTGCTGCCTGAAATTATGCGAACTAGCTGCCAGTTATTTTCCAAGATCGCTTAGGAATTATTTTGATATAACTTTGGATAAAAATTAATGCATAAAAAAGTGCCTATATTTGAAATAATATTTCTCTCAAACTTAACTTAAATATTTCCACAAGTTTTTACAAAATTTTCAATATTTTAAAGCGAAGTTAAGATGAGTTAAATCACTCTCGTTCTAACCGCGCCTGTGTGATACTAATTTTCTGTTAGCATGAAATATTAAGCTATAGTGAAACCTCAATTTAACATTTCTCAAGAGACTGGGTAAAATACCTAAAATGCGGCAAAATGTTTAATACGGTAAATGCGCATAAAGTCAAAATCAAAACATAGTATCTACCTATATTTTACGATTATTTTAACATATTTAGTTGCAAATCCGGGCGTTTAGGTTGAAAATAGTTCGTAACAGTCGATTATTTTTCCGTCATTGAGTTCAAAGTAAATGCAGCATATTTCAGAATTAAATTACTTTGCAAGATATTTCCTGGTCTTTATGAGAAAGAAAATTCTTTCACTCTTTTGTTTTCAGAGATTAACTTTTAACAACGTAGATTATCTCTAAAAAAGCAAATGAAACATATTGCTTATATTAGATTTTGAATTTTTAGATTTTTTTTTTTTTTTCACTCCTCAAGGATAGCGTAAAATGCGGGAAATTCACGAGTAACAACATAACAATTCGGTTTAAATTAACTTTACTAGTATACGTAAAAACTGGGACATGAAATGCGGAGAAAACGTAAAACAGATTTTTACAGTCTCTCAAACATGACTCCTAGTACTTATATTAGATCTTATATAAAACTGGTTAAACAAAATAAAAGTCATCTTGCTGATCACAACTCTGTTGGAAAACTTTAAAATCTGTTACGAAATATTTGCATACAAAATAATAGTCATCTTGCTGATCACAACTCTGTTGGATAACTTTCCAATCTGTTACCAAATATTTGCATACAAATTTTAAAAGCCAATATTTAAGCCCACTTTTAAATTTCATAGTGCCATTATTTAAAATTCCATTTGATATTTTCCACTCAGAATTAATCTTTCACGGATTATAGATTCTATTTTAGCTTAACATTTTCAATAGGACTTCAGAAATTGGATATAATTTTAGTTAGAAACTGTTGTAAGTATTAATATTCGAGAAGTCTCAACAACCAGAAATATTTACTTGAACCACTCGACGTTATTTGATCAAGTAGTTAATCTTGTGCAATCAAGAATCTCTTGAATTCATTTGCATAATTATCGCTTGTAAACTTTGAAATATTTCATTTCTTAGCACGTTTCTGTAGTGAGGAAGATATTTTTAATTATGTATTTTGAGGTACTCCAACAAACTAATGTTTCAACAATGGGAAATTTTATTATATGAATGTTTAATAGTTTTGATCATTCTTACAGAAAATAAAATGTATGATAAGCACACAAAAATTTCTAAAGCAAAAAAACAAAGAAGGAGAAAATACGGGGATAACCTTTGTTTTTAACAAAGTTTTTCAAACATAATACGAGGCAGTGAGAAGCAATGGGATGTAAGTGGACTTGTAAAGTTTCGAGAAAAACGAGTTGAAGTTCAGACCTTAGGCAGACTTTCATTGATTTTTTTTTCTAAATCATGCTGTATAGCAGCGTCTACCAAGGTTATTAGTACTCTCTCTTGCCCAAAACAGAGGATAGGTTCACCTACCATTCTTGCTGATTATCTCCAAATTTTTAATTTTGGCAATACATCCCTTTACTTCTTACTGCCTCATATGGTAGTTTATAAGGACTGTTATGAGTTTTCTCCCCTGTCAGGAGGCAGTTTTTGTGGGCAAAAGAGGAAAATAAAAGGAAAAAGAGTTAGTGAGAGATAAAAGACATTTTTTCTTAGAGTATTAGGTGCTTAAAAATGGCATACTCGGTAAGAATACCTAAAAATCATTTGAATTTGAATTTTGGATTACATTTTTCTTACGAATTGTGATAGGACCCTATTTATTGGATTTCTTGTTTCTACAAATGGAATAGAGTGGAAATGGCTAAGAAACTTTCACCCGTCATATTATGAGTGATGAGTTCCTAGAATAGGTAGTACGAGGCACACACATAGAAAAAAGAAATGGTGATTCGGATACAGTAATAAAGATCAAGATTTTATGGCAGACATCCACCAGTACACTAATCATATAGATTATTTATTGTATAACATTGTGTAATCTTCTTTATTATCAATATTAAATGATGGAAATTAGTAATCTGGAAATTTTGTAGTTTGATAAAGTAATGAAAAAAGAAATGATGATTCGGATACGGTAATAAAGATCAAGATTTTATGGCAGACATCCACCAGTACACTAATCATATAGATTATTTATTGTGTAACGTTATGTATTCTTCTTTATTATCAATATTAAATAATCTAAATTAGTAATCTGGAAATTTTGTAGTTTGATAAAGAAATGCTGTTTAAGTTTATTTATGAATTTCGTAAAAAAAAACCTTACTTTTACATTAAAACCCTTTTTTTTAATGCAACGTCTGCTTGAGTGAAGCCCTGTAAAAAATTGCATAAAATCAAATCGCAGTACGAGTTGTAACTATGACAACGAAAATTTTGCTCTCTAAATAAATATAAAAACAAAATTTGTCATGGTAAACTGAAAAATCAGAGCAATATCAACTTTGGTCGAGTAGGAAAATTTGGAATTCGTGAATGTTCACAAAATAAATAGTAATATTATTATTATTTTCCTTTGTTCTTCTCTGTGCCTATCTATTTTTTTCCCAGTTCAGAATAGCTTCCTTTTTTCTTCTTAAAAAATAATAATACCTAATAATGCTAAAAAACACTTACATCTGCAAACAATTAAGTGCGATAAATAAATAAACAAACAAATAAAAAGCTAACCCTATATCGTCAATTTATAAAATAAGCCGTATTTTTGGTCTTGTATTTAGGAAATGCCACTGAAAAAATAAATATTCCGAAAAATAACTATAAGCATAATTTTTACATTATTGAAATACAATATACATAGCACAGAAATTCATTTTTTTTTTCATGCATCAATCAAAACTCGCTGAACAACACTGATTTATCAACGCTCTGCACAACAACAATGCATAATAAACTTCTTTACATTACATTACAAAGAATCAGCTCATGATCCATGGGGTATACCAGGCACTTCAAGCTAGAAAAATGTCGACAATACTTGTGATGCGCATACAGGCATTCATAATAGAAACATCATAGAAAAATGACTATTTTTTTAGACCACTGGTGGTGGTAGGAGGGGAGGGGGGGATATTCCGCCGAAGTGCTGCCGCCCTTGACTACTTTCCTAAAAATAAAAATAAAAAATATATTTTTCATATAAAAACCAGCGTTCCAATAATGCCCGCATGAGACGGGAAAAAATCACGCTATATTAGAAAGCACTTTGCATGGAGCTCCTGAGAAGCATGTGGAATTTCATCCTTCTCATTCAATTGTAGATTCTAGACCATTTTCCCTCTTCTTTTCTTCTTTGTATTGGGACCCTCACCCCCTATGGATGGCTTGAGGTAGGAGGGCGGCCTTTTTATTATTTTTTTTCCATTTTCCCGCTTTTGAGTACCTTGAATTCATGGTGGTTTCGCATATTTGATTTTGGAGCCGTCTCCAGGTAAAGAAAAAAATATGCTGTTTAAAAATATCAACATGCAGCAAGTAACTAAACAACTTAAAATTGAGAAATAAATACATACCTTTGTGTTGCAAAATAACCATAAGAAACAAGGCAATTATTACAAAAATACTGCAAGAAGTTTCAGATCAGTATTTTGGACTTTTGTCGGACGACTTTACTCCCTAAAGCTATTTTTTCCGCATAGAAAAAGGGATTTCTCATTGTCCAGAAACACATGTCTTGTAATGCTTGTGTATTAATTGTTTCTTGTAGCTAACTGAGAACTACTACAAAAGTGTTTATATAAAACGAATATACGGTCGTTCCACGTCAACTGTCCAAATTTTTCAAATCGTCTCAGCTCGACATCTCCGAAATGGATGCAATTTTATAGAGATCTAGAGATGTGCGTGTGTGTGAGTGAATTTAAAATTAAGCTGTGCAAATTTTCAGCTACCGAGATCTAAATCCTGACGATCTAGGATCATCTAACATGGCGGATGAACTTTTTGTGACAAATTGCCATATTTAGACTAAGTTTGCAGAAAATTTTCACGCACTAGAAACCCGAAATTTTAGAAGCTTCAAGTACAATTAGCTGTAATTACATTCAAGTATTTTTGTAAATTTGAGCTAATTAGATTTTTTATAGCACGGCTCGTTGAAAAACGCGGAAGGGAAATTTTTTCTTGGATTTTACGTTGTCATAAAATCTGAACAAAAATAATTCAAAGGCTCGTACAACGTGATTATATAGTAAAAATTCCTAGGTAATACTATGTAGTAGAGGCAATAGTTTATTCCAGCCAGGAAAGAATTATCTCTGAAGATAAAGCATTTGATTATACAAGCAATTTTTTAAAATTGATACTCAAATTCTAATAGTTTGTTGTGAGTCAAAAATTATTTTTGTTTTTTTATCAAATGATAAAGTTCTTGTTGTTAACATTTTAAATATTAAATGAGACCTACTGATATTCAGTGCAGTATTTGCTTAGTTAATATTAAGCAAATTTGTATTTTAAATACAATTGAACTCGCTTATAACGAGTCCTGATTTAACGAGAACCCGGATTTAGCGAGGAAATCAGAAATATTTGGTTGGTATAATGCTATATCTATGGGATCGCAACTCGCTCCTAACAAGAAATTCTTGCTTAAAGTGAGCAATATTTTTGTAATTCATAAAATTTCAATTGATTTTCAGTTCAGCTTATCCATTTTTGTAAAAGATGCGTTAGCTTTCCGAAATTAACAAATTAGTGATGAGTCATAGATCCTTAGAAGAAGTGAACATTTTTCAAAATCTGTGTTGTAGAAAAGCATTTTAGAACTGCGCATTGATTGTATTTGACTGTATATTGACACCAATGTTATTACTTCCGAGGATACTCAAACTTATTGGACTGCAAGGCGCCTTATGTCCGAGAGGACGTTGGAGGGCGTATTTTTTTTTTAAAAAAAGGATACTCAAACTCAAATTTAAGCAAATGCAAGTGAAAAACAAATAAACCAGGGAAAAAACCAACGATGATAACAACGAATATGTAAAATTTGAAGCTCGACTACCCTCAAAAAAAAAAACGTTTTTGACGTGCAGAAAAACTGTTTTCGAAGTCACGAGTGTTAATGACTATGTTTCTCTTGCTATCAATGTTCCTCAAGAAATTATAATATTAAAACTGGTTCAAAGCAAATTAATCATCGTCTTCAGAACTGTACAGAAATAAAAAACCACCAAACCAAATATGCATGTTTTTTCACAAACTCGTTTCTTACGCGCACCCGTTTATAACGAGCAATTAATTTTTTATTATGTACTTTAGAGTTTTGAAATTTTTTGCACTGATTCATCATTTATTTAATAAGCAAAATCATTAGACAAATATGAAAAAAAAATTATTTTTTTATTTAAATTTAATTAGTTTTTTTCAAAAAAATGGGGTTGCTTAAAATTGCTATAACTCAAAATATTAATGGTCAATTTTCAATTTTTTTTCAAAAAAGTATGCACAAATATCTAAGCTTTAATTTGTATTCGGCGATTTTAAAAATATTGATTCAATAAAAAATAAAAAATATTTGAAGAAAAATTTCGAAAAATTCAAAGATACTTTTTTTTTAAAAAAATCATAATTTTTGCAGTAAACGTTTTTTTCAAATTTGCCGAATAAAAATAAAAGTAAACTGCTTGAAAAAGATATGCTCCAAGTTTCATTACTTTATCTCTATCGGTTCCTGACTTATAAGAGTTTGAATGCAAGAAATCGGGAAAAATTGCATCATGGAGAAAAACGCGTTTAAAGTTTTAAAGTTAAGTACACATTAGTTAAATGCAT
The DNA here is from genome assembly GCF_026930045.1 of Uloborus diversus. NCBI lineage: Eukaryota > Metazoa > Arthropoda > Arachnida > Araneae > Uloboridae > Uloborus > Uloborus diversus. The sequence goes on along the minus strand of NC_072738.1, from coordinate 109,205,144 downwards.
GCAACAAAAATAACTATATCTTTCGTTCTATTTAAGGTAGAAACAAGATTCAAACGTCTTCGTAAGCAAAAAGAAACGGAGCAATTTTTCAAATTATAAAAAAAAAATTGCAAAATTTGACGATTTTTGTGTCCCGGACCCCCTTAAGCTAGTTCGACTGTATTTTGAAGAATTAGTCTAGTGCATGCGGAGCAAAGTAAATGGGGAAAAGTGAGAAAGTTCATTTCGTTTACTCATTCATTCATTTACGAACTTACTTACGTGTAATCACTTATTAATTGACTTATTTACATTCCTTCATTTAATAATTCACTTATTTATTCATTCATTCACTATTTTACTTACTCATTTTTTTCATCATATATTAATGAGTTTGTTTGTTTCTTAGTTTAATTCATCATTACCGTTTCATTTATTCATTCGTCCTTTTATTTACTCATTCATTTGGTCAAAAATATTTTTTACATTTGAATAGAAACTATTTCATTACAAAAATATTTAATGTTTCACTTTTTCTAATGAAAAAAAAGTGAAAATTTTCCACTTTTTTTGAAGGCACAAATTTACTGATAAAAATGAAAAAAAAAAATATTTCCATGCAAGTTATATTTCAAAATATATTGTTTTTTTCTATATGAGTCAGTGAGAAGCAAAGGGATGTAAATGGACATTTTCAAGTTTTGAGTAAAACACGTTTAAAGATAACTTCCTAGGTAGGGCTTCAATGATTTTTTTTCTAAATCATGCTATACAGCAGCAACTACCAGGGCTACTAGTACCATCTCTTGCCCCAAAGACTGAGGAGAGGTTCACCTACCATTTGTACTAGCTATCTCCACATTTTAAATTTTGCCACTTACATCCCTTTGCTTCTCACTGCCTCATATGTTCTGCATTAAAGAAATTTCAGTTTGTTCATTTTGAAAAAGCTAAGTCATCTTAACTATTTTATACTGCCTCACATTCCCCTATTTCGGTATTCAATTAAACTTTAATATTAGTTTATAAATAATACATAAGTATTTTCCATTAAAATAAACCCGGAACAAAATTAATAGAAAATAAATGTATTTTCGGGAATAAAGAAAAATTTCTTGGAAAGAGCCCTGTTGATTATGAAATCTGTGAGAAGAAAGTATTCGTAAGATGTTTTCATTACAATCAAAGTTTTGCTTCATATCTACTGAAAATAATTATTGATTGCTACACAGATGAATATGTACGTAGATTTCGAAAGAGATTCGAGAAATTACTTTATTTATTATTACTTATCTTTTGTTTATTTTCAAATGCGTTACTTAAAATTAGTCCCCTTTTTGATTCCAGCTTCAGCAACGAGCGTAAAAAAATATTTCGTGAAAAATAACTTTTCTGTCTGCAGTAACAAATTGAAAATCCAGACTTTAAATAGTTTTCAATTTAAAGAAATGAAAGAAGAAAAAAAAACCTTTATTTCGATTTGAAGAACACAATATTTACTTTCCATAAAACCTCCCAATCAAGAAAAAACAGGTTAAGCTTTAAAAGTATGGATTAGAAATAGTTTTCTTTTGTTTAAAACTTAAAAATTAATGTTTCGACAGAGGACTGGAGAGCATTCACTTTAAAAAAAAAAATTTCATAATTACCTAAATAGAGCCTTATTTTTCCATTTAAATTCACCGATTTGAAAAAAGTAATGAAGCTTTAAAAACTTAAAATGCATTTGTGAGATTTATTTCGCAATGCAAAATAGCAAAATGAAAGTCGTTTTATTTTCTTTCGAATTTCTTTCCTGATGTTTTATAAGCATACAAGTGGTACCCGCCATCTTTGCCCGTAGTTGAAAATTAAAAGGTCATTTGGTTCGCCTGTATACTTACAAATAATAGATGACGAATGTCTCACCAATTTGTTATGTTCATTTGATCGCCAAAGTTACGGTTACACGTTATGATAATTTCGTAATTTACTTTTCCACGCTGTGATCATTTGCTCGGTAAAAGTTTCTTAAAATTGGAATAGAAAAGAACAAAATCTAATTTTCAAAAAATCATTTCGAGGTGCACCCCCCTATGCTACAAACTAACTTTGTGCCAAATTGCATGAAAATCAGCCGAACGGTCTAGGCGCTGCATTGTAAAAAAACTCCGAAACGTTACTGGTTATTTCCGTGAAACGTCTCGGGATTTCACACGATTTCATCTATTTCCCCGTAAAAACAAGTATCTTCACAAAAAAGTTTCCTGAATCTCTAGATGTTGCACGCGTGCAGAATATCACTGTTGTGTAAAATATATTTAGCAACCAGTTTAAAGATTGAATGAGCGTGTTTATTAAGCGTATCGGCCAAATGTTGCGTACGGCCTGTCCAGATTGACTAAGCTCCCAATGAGGGTGAAAAAGTCAATGGATAGCTACAGCCTTGCAAGGCAGGAATTGCAGGCAAAATATAAGCTTGGTTCCTTCTTGCATAGCTGTGGTCGTTCTGATTTTTATGGAGTCTTCTTGGTAAAGGAAGGTTCTAATCAATTACACTAAACCTACTTAATTTTTCTACAAGGTTCTGGAGACATGACTGGCTTTAACAGGGGAGATTTCGCACTTCTTCAAAAAGTTTCCAGGTTAATTTCAGAGAGGTTACTGACTTTTAGCGGAAAAGGTTCCTGGTTTTTCCAAGATATTTTACTGTTAGAAATTGGGCACATCAGCTGCCTATTATTTTCGAGGAACGTTTCTGAATCGTGTTTACAGTGTGTGCGCATCACAGAGATCCCGATATGCAGACAGAGATATTTACAGCTTTATTATTAGTAACGAAGAGACACTTCATTCGAAAACCTAATATTCTGTTTGCTCCAGTTTTGAATCTTACAATGCAGGGCTTCCCAAACTGCAGTCCGCAGACCCCTTGGGGGTCCGGGGTCCGTGAAAAAATTCGGAAAAAAAAACTTAAATAGAGAGATAGAGAAAAAAAAATAATTTGAATTTTTGGCATCATGAATTCAAATTATGTTTTTCGCAATCACGAGCGTGTGTGTGTATGAATGCACGTGTGTGTTTGTGTAGGCGCATGTGTGTGGGTGCGTGTGTGGGTGTGTATGCGTGTGTGCGTGTTGTGTATGCAGTGCTGTGTGTGTAGACGTTCGTGGGTGTGTGTATGTACGCACTTGTGTTTGTGTCTGTGTATGTAGGCATTTGGGTTTGTGTGCAGGCATGATTGTGTGTGTATGTGTGTGTGTTTGTGTGTGTGTGTGTGTAGGAGTGTGTGTTTGTGTCTGTGCGCAGGCATGAGTGTGTATATATATGTGTAGGCGTGTGTGTAGTTGTGTATGTATGCGCGTGTGTGTAGCATATGGATGCAACCTGGAGACGGTTTTTGCTATAGAAGCAGCATCGTGAGGAGACGGTCGACGGTGATGCTGCAGAGGGTGCTGGTGGGAAAACAAAATGATAGGAATTCAAAACAGTCAAATGACAGCAATAATCAATCGTGATTACTCAAAAAAAAAAAAAAAAAAAAAAATGCATAAAAGCGTTAAATGATACTTAAATAATGCTTTCGCATATTGAAATCCTAAATATTCATTTTCGAAGTGAAGGCATCCTTCATATATCACGGTTAATTTGTTTCGTGTTATATCGAAACCGCGTTTCGTGTTGTAGACAAACTGTGTTATATATGAGACTTAGAAATAAAGGGATGTGTATCTTGTCATATCGAAAACAAGTTTTGTAAAAACAAAGTAAAGACTTATTACAATTATTATCATACATTAGCAGAATGTATTGAACAAAAAAACCAATTCTAACTTTCGTGCAATGTAAAAAATTTCCGAAACATTTAGGGATTTTAGAGGTTTTTACCTTTTTCCCCCCGTAAAATCAAGTATCTTCGCTAAAAAATTTCCCGAATTGCTAAAAGATGCACGAATGCTGGTGTGAAAAACATGTTTTGCTACAAGTTTAAACATTGACTCAGTGTGTTTATTAAGTGTATCGGATTTCATTTTATTATGGTCTGTCCGAATTGGCTAAGCTCCCAATAAGAACAAATAAATCATTGGATAGTTGCAGCTTTGCGAAGCAGGAATTGCAGGCAAGGAATTTGAATGGTTCATGCTTGCAGTACTCGCATAGCTTTGGCTATGGTTGATGTAATGCTGCTGCAGCTTTCACGATAAATAAGGAAAGTTCTAATAAATTGCATTAGACCTACTTAAGTTTTCTAAACAGGTCCGGAGGAATGACTGGCTTTATCACGGGAGATTTCCCAATGTTTCCGAAAGTTTTAAGGATTATTTCAGAAAGGTTACTGACTTTTATCAGAAAACGTTCCTGGTTTTCGCAAGATATGTTAGTGACTGAAATTGGGCACATCAGCTGCGTATTATTTTCCAGGAACGTTTCTGAATCGGTTTTTACAGTGTGTTTTATCAAAGTAGTATTAAATTCAAGTTTTGTACCGTGTAATATCGAAACCGTGTTATAATAATAGCAAATTTGGTACCGTGTAATATCGAAACCGTGTTGTACAAGTATCGTGTTACACTAGGGACGCCAGTACAGAGTAGTTAGTTCAGCAGTACTTCTTCGTTATATCAAGATACAATGCTGCAAAATTATGCGCAGATGGTCGAACCGTCTTTTACTTCAACAAAACTATGTACCCAGTCGTCATTTGAATATGAATGCTTGATTGAAATAACTTCAGAGTGTAACTCAAATTCACCTTCCAGGATACTTCCATTTATGGCTGCGTCGAAAAAAAAAAGCAATTGCACGTTGGAAAACTTATCCCAGATTTTCGACCTATTAAGTCACCAAAACTGAAAATTGGTGCTGACTAAATGCGAATCTTGTGTTGTAAAGGAAAGGAAAAACCAGGGTTATTCCCAGGAACAAAGCGGTTTTTGGGAATGAAACTTTCAAACTTTCCATTTTCAAGTAATTTCAAGAGAGGAAAAATTTATATAATTTTTAATCTTTTTCCTACATGATTTGAAAATTTGATTCAATTTAACTGTTGTAAATGCAAATCACGTAACTTTTTTCTGAAGAAATATGCCAATATTTGACTGATTACCTTGTGTGACACAAGCATTATAACTACCCAAAAGGGACTAACTTTTTTTTTTTTTTTTTTGGTTTTCAATTACATATTTAACTGATTTATTTGTACATTTAAGGTTTTTAGGAACACTTCCAGTTTTTAATTAAACATTTAAATGATTTATTTGAAAAATTTAGCTGACTTTAATATATATATAATCGCACTAGTATAAGTCATATCATTTATAATACTTATCACATCAGCAAGTGTTGCTTCAAGCATATTTTTAGTCTTAAATTCATGTTTTCATGTTTTGTTTCCAATTCAAATAACTCGTTCTCTACTGAGGATACAGAAGATTAGCAATTTATTTTTAGCAATGATATCATCTGAATGAATCTTACATAATCGTGTTTTAAGCCTAGAATTAATGTGAGAAAGCATGGAGATTGTGTACTCCCAAAATTCTCCAAAGTTCCGGGTTTATTCCTCGAAATTCATAGGTTTATATCATTGAGAAGAAATAAAATATAGGGAGTGAAGCAGTGAAGGCTTTCATCAGTGAAGCTAATAAGAACCCAAGTCACATGATAGATTTTAAAGCAAAGCATTGGATGAAATGAGGTTTCTTTCCCTTGTTTCACGCAAAACGTGTCAATCATTCGTCGTTGAGTCACGTGATCTGGGGTCTTAGGATCAGCTTCTGCTAAGCCAGCGATTGGACTTGCTCCCTCTATTTACTAATTCCTGCTCTAAGGTTTATACTCATAGCTCAAAAAGTGGGTTTTTTACATGTCTAGCTGAATCTGATATTAGACTCCAACTATCAAAAACGAAATCCATTACATTAAAACTATGCCAGCTTAAACTTATCTTTTCCCCGAACGACGGATCCACCTTTTGGATATGGAGGGGCTTATTTCCTGAAGGTCATTTATAAGCCATTTTCGCACATAAATTTGGGGTCAGGGCCAGTTCCTTCGAACTTTGTCCCCTAAACAGCTTTAAGCACTTTTTGATAATTTAAAGGGTGGTTGTGATTCCTATGACCCCCTTATGGACCCGTCCTTACATTTCCCATTAATTCGATGTTCAATTTTGAGTTTCAATAATTCATTACCTAATGATTTTTGTGTGTTCAGTTTGATTTTTGTACCTCTAAATTTATTAAATTTAAGCATAGGTTAAAATTAATCATAAACATATTGTATGTAGCGTTTTCCAAACATTGATGCTCCTTTCAGATTACTAATAATATATTTAACTAAATTCAATAAACTAAAAACTAAAAGTACCTATACACTCTAGTAATGGGGGTCCTTGCTGAACATAGGTCAATGAAAGGTTTCCGCTGGCTATAAAGTTTGGAAAGCCCTGTTGTAATGAATAGTCGAATGCACAGCTATAAAATGCAAAAGTTTTTGACTAGTTTAAATATCCATTCAACTTATTAGTATTATAATATGTGTTGTTCAAATAAGTTATTAATTGTGATCTTCATTGTTAATTTATGCTGTATCTTCATATCCGGATTATTTACTTATTTATTTATTTTTTGCACTGTGTTAAGTGGAACATACTTGAGGCAGTTAGAAGCAAAGGGATGCAAGTGTCAAAATTAAAAAGTTGGAGAAAACCAGTACAAATGGTAGGTAAACCTCTTCTCTGTCTTGGGGCAAGAGATTGTACTAGTAGCCCTGGTAGATGCCGCTGTACAGCATGATTTAGAAATAATTTCAATGAAAGCCTACCTGGGATCTGATCTTTAAACGCGTTTTACTCGAAACTTGAAAATGTTCACTTGCATCCCTTTGCTTTTCACTGCCTCAATTGTATCTTTCATGCAAGAGTCATCGATATTTTTGTTATTGATGTTATTTTATATTTGGTTTTAAAAAATTGTACCATTCATTTGGGTAATACCTGAAAATTGTTTTTTGGGCCCTAAGAAATTACTAACTTATTTACTACTAAGAAAATACACACTGAAAAAAATATAAATCTATGATATCTTTAATTTTAGAGTGAAAACAAGATATAGATAAAAGAACAAACGATAAGAGGAGAAACAAGAAAAATACGGCGACCAACCTTTTAAAATCGTATTTTGTCCATTGTCCTTATCGATATCAACTAAAGTATCGGAAGAAGCTATTTCAGAAACAGGAAAGATAATGAAAAATCTAATCAAGTTAACTGTTACATATATCCTTTTCGCTTTTTCTTGAAGACAATGTTCTGCTGGTTTTTGCACAGGCTGTATTTTATTGAACGTGTGTTGTGTGTGTGTGTGTGTGTGTTTCTCTCTCTCTTTCTCTCTAATTATATTTTCATATTTAGAGTAATTGTGTCTACTTAAACTTGTTCTTTATAAAATTTCACCTATTAAGCCCTATATTTTTATTTTTGTTTTCATTCAAAGTGACACAGACCTCTTGTTCTTATGGGGTCCAATATTAACGGTGTTTCAATGTTTTTTATCAAAAAAAAAAAAAAAAAAGAAAGAAAGAAAGAAAGAAAGAAAAAAAGCTCCGAAAAAATAAACAAATGGAAATTACTTCTGGTATATAGCAGAAATGTTAGCCAGTTAAACAGCTGTAACCCTGGAAAATGTTTTTCGTTTCGGGAAATATTTAAATGCGTCTCTTTTACACACAATAAAAATTTGAAAAACAAAGACAGTTTTGGATTTAACTTGTGTTTCGAGCAAAGTAATAGCCAAAATTGCAAGTTTTACAGAGGAAGTTTCTACGCAGGTAGAAGTCTGGGAACCTGGTTCTAGTTCTGATGTTTGTAGAGGTGATGAGGTAGATCGCATTTTGCCTAATATTTATGCATAGAGGAATGGTTTAATTGTTTAACATGATTTCAGAAAACTGGTTCGGACAGAATAGAATATAAATATGGAAGACAATTTCAAAAAACTGGTATCTTCTGGGCTCAAATGAATAATGTACCGGTTGATCCAAAAGTCAGGTCAAACTTCAAAAATGAATAATTAGAAAACGAATAATGATAAGATGCGGTAACTGGATGGAAAAAAAAAGCCGGGGATTGTCTGGTCACAAAATAAAAATAGTAAAATCAGCTACAAACTGATGGTGCTGTTGGATTTTTGCTGCCAGATTATGCAAAGCAACAACCGATGTAAAAGGAGCAAATGCAGCTGTTAATTGTAGTCGAAGCTTATATGCATCGAACTGATGTCCATAGTTGAGAAAGTTCCCTTTGTTAAACTATATTACATTTATAAATCTATTTTTAGAGAAATAAAAAACTATAGCGCCATTAGTTGTTCGCAACCAGAACTAGTTTTGTTTCGGCTTCTTTCTTATCCCTTTAGTACAAACCCGCATCTTTTTTATACTCATTCGTTTTCAAATTATTCATTTTTAAAATTCGTCCTAACTTCTGGATTATCCGATAAAAACGTTCAATATCTGATTAATAAATGCTACTTGTTGATAATTGACAAAATATTTAAATTAATATAATTTTTGTATTAAAGCAAAATGAAACCACCATAGCCTTAAAGGAATGAATTCTATCTTAGCCTAGTGATAAAAAATAAGAAACCACGTAACTCTGTGTTCGTGTAATTCAGAGTTGAAGCATGAAGTAAAACAGGGGGTGCTTAAAACGAGAGCGAGCACTGAAACCACTGGTCTATTGTACTGTCCCCGCTTTGACCACTAGTAGAGCCCAATATCCGAAAGACATTTCAGTAGTTTTCTAACCGATATTTTAGGCAGTTCCCGGTGATCCACGTAGTGGTATCCTAAGTGTTTAAATCTCTGCACAGAGTAGAAGTCACATTCGCTAATCACATGAATTGAGCTTTCATTGCCATATGGCATCCTCTACACGATGAATCGTCAGTAACACCCATCAGATTAAGATGCCTATTAAGACAGCATTGTCCAGTTAGTAACACAACAGACTTTTTGATCTCATTCCTACTTAAATTAAGCAGTGACCTGGATCTAAACCAGGGAGACTGCTAGTTGAGAGTCTTGACCTGTCTTTGAGAGTTGGGCTGAAGTCACCGACTATACGATTCACCCATAAGTAGGTTCTTTTCAGTAATCATTACTGCATTGTAGGGCATACAGAGGACTGGTTCGGATCCCACAAATGGTACATTGGAACCCTGTTTAGCTAATCAATTCAGGGTTGCGTTCGTCGGTGTATTTCTGCATTACACAATTTAAAAAAAGTTTATAGAAGAAAAATAAAAGCATCATTTAAATTTCTCTTCGCAGCGTTGCCATTTCTGTTTAATTTTATTAACATAAGTGTATTATTTAAATTTCTTCTAAAATGTTGTGTTTAAGTTTGCATTTTATAAACAACTAATTGTTTGCAGGGCCTGGTTAACGCACAGGCTAACTAGGCCTGTGCTTGGCGCCTCATCTTCCTTAGGGATTCGAATTTTTCGAAAACTCATGTTTTTTTTAATAATAAAAAATCCCCTTTTAAATAAATGTTAAGCTTTATTTTAACATTATTTTACGTTGACTTAAAGTGAAAGAATAGAGAAAGGGAGATCCGAAGCATTGTGGACTTCCGGCCTCACTTTTAGTTAGTCGGGCACTGATTGTATTATGTTAAGTTTTTTATACTAATGGGATTTGAGTTTTTATGACTCATGCTTACCACAAATGTATAATGAACTGGAAAATAAATAATTGAGCAAAATAATTTTGAAAGCGACAAAAATATATGTTAAAAATCACAAGAGCTATCTTTTTCTGGTTTTTACAATTATTATGTATTGCAAACATTATCACACATAAACAAAAAGTATTAAGCATTTTATTTATACTTAGCAGTAAAAAAATAGGGCCCCGCCCCTAAGCCAGGGCTAAGGTAAAACTACCTGCAATGTATCAGACAGCTGGGTTGACAGTTTCTGAGACTGAGATTTCGTTCTTATAAGAACTCCCCAGTCAGGAATAGTGAATAGCCGAGGCTGATGCTCATGTCATCTAATTAAAACTGAGATTGGAAACAAACTGTTAGCTAAAGTGCATTTATTTCACCAGCGAATATCCGCAGCATGGTGCGGTTCGACTCGTGAATTGACGGCAAAACTTGCGTTCATACATTGTTGGAAATATCAGCTTCAATGACATGACATCTGCCTCCGGCTCGACTATTTACTATTTCTGACTTGAGGAGTTCTAGTAATAACGAAACTGCAGTCTCATGATGTGATAACCGGGCTGTCTGGTAAATTGCATGTGTTTAACTTAAACATTTAAGTAATTATTAAGTTGCTCGTAATATTATATTTTGTACTGATTTGCAACAGTTAAGTTAAATGTTAATAATTTTTGGTTGTTTGTTTTAACAAGCAAAAAGTATTTGGGTGATAATGGTTTCTTAATTTGGGGATATTATCTCAAGTCGGGCACTTATCCTAAAGCAGTGGGACGATTTTTCTGACTATCAAGTTAATATGCTCCAAAAATGCTAGTTGTAGTATACATTCTAGCAATTAAAACACTTTTTCTGAACTAAAGTGTTCCTAATGTGTGCTGGAAATTTTCTGAGTTATGCTGAGAACGGCGGAAAAGCTGAGAAGCTGTGTTTGTTACACTACAGCTAGTAACAAACACAGCTTCAGTTTTTTCAAAACGAATTATTTCATTACTTCTGATCAGTTTTTTAAAGCAAAAACAGGAAGCACATTTAACATTTAAGCGTTTCATAAACGCTTTAAAATGGTTGACATAGCGTTGACAACTATTTAAAATCGTTTGTGAAACAAAGTGTGCTACCAGGTGTACTAACATTTAAAAAATTAGAACTTCAATATTTTTTGTTTCTGTTGTTTCAGTTTTAAAACAATTTCTATCTTAACAGTTTATTTTCAGGTGTGAATCAAAAGTATGAAAATAATTCTGAAAATAATAATAATAACAATAGTAATAATAATAATAATAATAATAATAATAATAGTAATAATAATAATTAAATTATAACAAATGAAAGAAAAATGATTTTCCGAATGGAACATTTCTTATTCTAAAATGTCAATGACAGTAAACATCCAAACAGACGCACAAATGTAAAGAATCTTTTTTAAACGTTTCTCTACAAACGGTTTTTGTGTACAATAGAACAATCATATCAATGACATACTGGAAATAAATTTAAATACTTCAGGCGAATTTATAAGATTTGTCATTCACGACATTGATCTTTAGTAGTGTCAGTCAACTTCGTATAAAGATTTATTTAACTGCTGCATTTCAAGTTTATTTTAAATACTTACAGAAATGTAAGATTTTGCTTTAGATATTCAATTTTTGGAGGAAAAAAGTACGTATATTACTCATTTTATTCTATACAGCAACACAAATTGCTATTTTTAACAATATGATGCAAATAATTTCCGAGTTTCTCAAAATTCATCGTAAATGAAAGAAAAAAAATAAATGAAAAAATAAAATCCACCCTGAAAACTTACCGCCTACGGCGTTAGAGGATGTATCGCTATAAAATTCTTGGAAAACTCGCTTGCTTTTTTTTATTTTTTTGGTATCCTCTTTAACCGTCTACTGCAACGAAATCTTCTTTATCCTGTTTGTTATTTACTCAGCTTAAACACTTGGAGTACTGAATTGATTCTCAACTTGAAAGTAACGGGGAAATATGCCTTGCTGAAATTGCTTGCACTGCGTTTAATCTTTTTGCTGCATTTCTTTCAACTCCTTTTCAATGGGTGATAATATTTACTAAATGACTCAATTTTCACTTCACCATGTAGGTAAATCGATATATATATATATATATATATATATATATATATCTGACTTGTAGATTTTGTAATTTTAAATAAATGTACAGGTCCATGTTTCATGGAAGTTTATTCTTTTCTTTTCAATTTTAATTATTTCAAACCGTAGAAGCATAATTTTTAAAGACATTATTTACGAGTACTTTCACTGCACTAGTAGTTTAGATTATATATTATACAGCCCGAGCAATCCGTTAGCACACGTTAACGAAAGCTAATGAATAAAGCGCCTTATTTTTGTGGGAGCGAGATCAATGTCATATCTTCTTCTCTGTATTACAATATCCAGCAAATTACTTTTGCTCGCTTTTTAAGTCAGTTTCCAAAACTTCGAGTTCTTTCTAAGGTAATAATATTTAATTTAAAAAAGAAAAAAACAGTTGATACTTTACCTAAGTAAATATTCCTCTTTTACACTCTGGCTGTGGAAAGGGTTATTAAACTGGTTAGTGAGTCGGTAGGTAGGCTGTTTTGGGATAAGATATGGGTTAATGAGAAAATCTTTATGCTCGCGATCCTCAATGCAAAAATTGAGTCACAAGTGCAACTTCAAAACTTGAGCGAAACGTAGAAACTTGTTTAATACTAAACAGTTATTATGATTGTAAGTTAATTTACAAATGTATCATCAGAATCATCGGTGTCTGTTACTGGGGGGTCGTACCTGTTTTCTAAATTGAGCAAATAAAAATATTTAAAGGATCCAGAAGCAGTCAAACGTTAGATGAGATGTAGTTGCATGAGAGACAAATAGTTTTAAAAGTCTAAATACATGAAAAGGCTCAGAAAATTGAGTTAACCTGAGTGCGATGTTTTAACCATGTCTGTTACTGGTACCGTTATCCTAGTTGGTCTTTAATGAAGTTTTCTGTTATTAAAAGTATTTTTTCAGTGATTAATAACATTAAAAATATTGAATACGGAGCACATTTAGAAGACATTTTAATGGACAAACTAGAGCACTTTTTCTCAATTAAAGTGTTCCAAACGTGTTTCCTATATGAAGTAGGGAGGGGGGGAGGCATAATGGAAATGTCCAGAGAATAAAAAGTCATTTTAGGCTCTACAAGGGAAATTAAATGCAATTTGACGAACCATTATAATTTACACCAAATCTAAAGCTAAGGAACTTTGACGTACAACGCGTCAGCGAAAGACTTTACAATCTGGTAAAAATAAGTCTATCGTTTTTGAGTATCGAAAACATTTACATTCACAACTGAAAAAGAAAATTAAATTTTATTATATTCTGAAAAGGCTCGTAAAGGAATATTTATATATATATATATATATATTGGTTTTGATTACGAAGGCATAGATGAGACAAGTTTTAAACCACTCATTTCAGTGCTGAGAGAGCAGGAAATTAAAGTATTTCCAACGTTAAAAGTAGTACGCGTAGAAATATTTTCATATCTGTACTTTAAGCAATGTACTTGATTTAAAAAAAAAAAAAGATATATTCTTTACTTGTTCTTTTTTCCCATATTCTTAAAACCAAAGCCTTTAACAAAGCCTGGATCAGACTAAACACAAACCAGAAAAAAAATATTGAAATAAATAAGTAAAAATAGATGCAATTTGTTTACATTTTGAAACATACGGAATGTACTTCTTGCGTAGATAGAAATCAGTAAAAAAGCACTGTGAATTGAATTTGTATCAAAGTATTTAATACTGATAAGAAGGGTTGAAATTTATTTAAGGAAATTAAAATAATAAAGTATTATGAAAGGATGACAAGAAGATAAAAATTAATTTTCTTCCAGAAAAGTACAGTTAGCTTTCATTAGCCATAGAATTGATTCCAAAATGTATAAGAAAATAAATACATTACATCAACATTATTGTGTGTGTGTGTAGTTAACTTTCACATTCCAAATTTAAAAATTCTTGCGTTATTTTTTCTTTTTTTGTTTAAGCTCCTTTTTTCTCTCAATTTTTTTCTTTTGTGGTATATATGTTACCGGAAGTTTCTGAAACCGAAAAAAAAAACTTCTCTGGTAAACTTCAATATACTTGTGGAAGACCGATTATTTCCAGAGAATCACCGGTGAATGTTGACATTCTTCAATCTCGATATTTTACAGTAACATATGTGTATATGTAAATGTGTATGTATGTGTTTCTGTTAGTGCAAATCCATGCCTTTGATATTGAAGATGATTTGAATAAAAGGAAGTTTTAAGCAGCATTACCATCGTTCTATTTGAATTCAAAAAGAGGATTCGTATTTTAAAAGCATATTTTTTCCATTTTGTTATGTAACGCACAAAATAAATAAAACAATTTTTGCACAAAAGAAAAACATAAAAATACAATAAGCAGGAGAAAAAAGATCTGGAAAGAATAAAAAGCGATTTCCGCTTTTGACAATGCAGCATCAATAGCCTCCAGACGGGACAAAAGCAAAAAATACTGCTTGTATTCCTATTTTTGTGTACACATGGAAAGTTCAAAAATTTTACGTTTAAATTCCTTACTTGGGAGTTTAGGTATTGTAGCATAGATCGGCACATATATTGTGTTCCGAATTCACGGATTGGTCTGAGGTACATTCAGTTAACCAAAGATAATTAATGTCAGTAGATGAGATTAACTCTTAGAATTAATACAGAACAATTTCTACATTTTATTTTTTTTTAAACTCACTTTTCAATGAGATCAAACTGTACGATTTTATTTCTAAAACCGAAAATATTCAGTAGAAGGAAAACTGCCATTTTCTAAATTTTTATTTTCGTAACGTTTTGTAATTTTTGACATTGTGTATGAAAATGCACGCGTGAATAACTTACCAAACACATTTTTTTTAATCACGTGATACAATGTTAAATAAAACACCAGACGTGTTCTTTAGTCTTACTTTTTTCACCAGCAGATTTTAGGCATGCTATCGCGTTGGTTATATATTTTACCACTCATAAAAAATCTTTTTATGACTTTTTAATCACATTATCAACTTATCACACTCTAGCGGTTGTACATTTTACGTACTTATAGTAAAATATGCTTTAAAAGTTTGGACTTTCGTTTCTCGCACATATGTAAATAATGATAACGGATTGTAAGCAAGAAGTTTCGTTCAGAACTAAGCGAGCCTACTTCTCCGTATACCAATATCGAGATCAATATTCTCAAAATTAGCTAAAATCGCAGATTATTTCAAAAAAACTTTTCAACATTTTAACCTGATTTCAAGAAACAAAATATGCTTCACTCATCTTAAGAAATAGATGAGTAAAGAAAAAAAAGTAAAATAAAATAAAACAAAAGAAAAAACTCTTATTATTTTTGCTCTTCATATAGATTATTCAATTTTTTTTTCCAGTTTTTGACAGTTCCAGAGCCATTATTTGTATTTGGTAAGGAAAGGAACACATTAATAGTTAAGCTACCTCTGAGGGTCTAACGAGGTCAAACGAATAAAAGCATAAACATTTGTGTCACCTGGGGGGGGGGGATTCTCCCCACTATTATCTCAAAAAATCATCAAAAACGATTCTTTTTTTCGCCACATGTTTTCATTTATTTTTCGTTGTAAATCCATTGTATCGGTTTCACTTCTGTGAGTCTCATATTAGAAGAAATACCACGTTGTAAAATATAAACTGAAAAAAAAAAACATCTTGGCAGTGTTAAGTATTGTTTACGAGTCGCATCGCAGACTTGCAGTAAAAACCTGCCCGCATTATTTATATTTATTCAAGTTACATTCAAAGATATAGTTAAAATTAACAGTAAAATCAAGTACACTTATAGTATTGTATTAATGTATATTCATATTTTTGAGGATGCAACGCCCTCCAGTGTTTATATCAAGAAATGTGATGGATTAAGAAGAGGAGTGCGAGGGGGCGGTTCATCGTCCCTTACATTACAACGTAAACCATTAATTGTTTTCACTTTCTTTTTGCCTAGCTTATTTGCATAAATAATTCAAATTAATTTTCAGGGTTTTGCTCATGACTTTATTTTGTGTTCCTTTTCTTTATCGAACCTTAGCAACGAAGTGCATTCACCATTTTATTCTATGTTTCAAAATTCTTTATCTGTTTTTGCATCAAGTTTCCATATTTATCTAGTAATAAGAGTTAGTTGCTGATATGATTTAGAAGAATAATGTAACAGCAACTTTACCCATTTCTTTCCTATTCGTATTTAAAAAAACTAACCATATAGAATTTGGAAGAAAAATTGCATCCCGATATTTCCTGCGGATGAAATGCTAACAAAACGAAACTCCCCCCCCCCTCTCTCCAACACATGTATGAGATTGTTTTTGCATATTATTAAGCTAGTTTACTTAAATCACATTGACTTCTGTCTTGTTCGAAACAGCTGATACAGATACAGTTTTGCTATACTTTAAAATGAAATATATGACAATTTTTTATTTTAAGGTATCGACATACTTTCAAATTTTCAAGCAGCGATTGTCCTTCTTTTTCCCTATCAACTTAGGACTTTAGGAAATCTTTAGTATAACTAAGATATTAAAATGATTTCATTATTTTTATGCATTCAACCACAACTACAAACATAAAAAGGCACGAAATTATAATAACACCATGTTGTATTTTTTAAAAATGATTTAAATATTTGAATATTTTAATCATCTTTTCAGAAGGTAAATATTTCCTTTATACTTCAATCTCAATTTTTGGAATTGTGAATTAGTAACTCAACACCAAACCAAACACGAAAACGGGAAAGTCTTTTCAGTTGCAAATAAGAGGAGAATTTAATATTTCTCCCCAAGAATATATTGTTCTTCTGCCTCTCCAAAATAAATATCTCGGAAACGTGGTGAAATTCCATAGAGACTGAAGTAAGCGCGCAGTTGAAAGCAGAAGAAACTAAAAATCTTGTTTCAAAATCTATACTTTATACAGAGCGAAAATAAGAAATCAATTCTTATTTCGCGAGAAACGTTAGCCGCTTGACTTTAAAAAAAAAATCTACTAGAAAACTCTCTAGAGCATAACAGCGGATAAAACTCGCAACTGCTAAAATGCAAAAATTTATTTCAACTAAAAATGCTTCAGGATAAGAGATCGATTTTTGCTGCTAGTAAATAAGTGTTAAGAAATAAATAAATAAAAAAAAGACGAAACATATAGTTAAAACACTTTTTTTTCGCTATAAATTTGAAAAATGTTAATGATTAGTCTGAATGTATAGGTTTTTTTAGTGTGCATGTGTTATGCGAAAATGATAGTGTTACGTAGAAATATGCAGTTAAATAACACTACCCAACGTTAAAAATTCATCCGGCTCAAAAATAGTCAATTCCGAAGCATTTTGCTTCGTTAAACACGAACATAACCATCCAAAGTTGATATTAGCTCTAGTTTTCAAGATGTATCCAACTGGGGTAGTGAAATGTTATTAATGCTCTTTTTTTTCCGGCAGATAGAAGCACCCCCATGAGACTGACAGTCTTCTAAACTTCAACATCTGGTTGGAATAGAAAATCTCAGAACAACGAGCTGATGTGTGCATCACATGACTTCCTTTTACTCCAATTTAAGGATAATAGTGTCTCGGAGTGAGCACAAAATCACTTTAAATACTTTCATTCCAAGTCCGTTGCGAATCGAAGCAAAGAAAATGTTTTATACAGATAAATTTTCCCATTATTGGCAATTTTAATGTGATTCAATGGTTGACTCTCTAAATATGGCCATATTGACACCAAATTAAAAAAAAAAAAAAAAACATCGCCAAATTGGCAACAAAACTTGGCGACCAAAAGACTGTCGATGTCTCGCCAAGTGTCCGACAAATTACAACACCACTTAAGTTTACATCGAAATTAATAATGATTTCCCCCCAAAAAGGGGCAAAAGACTCCCTTAGAAACATCCGAATGCAACCAAAATTGAAGGTGCACAACTAGGCCCCACTAGGAGACTACGTACCAAATTTCAATCTTCTAGGGCATACCGTTTTCGAGTTATGCGAGATGCATACACACATACACACATACGCATATACCTATGTGCATACAGATGCCACGAGAAAATTCGATGTAATTAACTCGGGGGTTGTCAAAATGGATATTTCGGGTGTCTGTAGGTTTTTAGGCATATATCCACGTGTGGTCGGGTCGAAAAGAAAACTCAACATTCATTCGGGGGTGAGAAAAATGGAAATTAAGGCCGATTTAGAAATTAGTAGGAATTGACTATTTAAAATCAGAATGCAGACAAAATTATATTTTTTGTTGTCTAGTGTATTTAATTTCAATCACGTTTCATTGATGGTTTAATAAATTATTTACTCGATATTCTTTTAAAATCTAAGGAAAAAGATTTCAAATGCAATATTTAGGAACACATAGATCGAAGTACTTAACATATTAATTCTGCTGTTTGCGTGAATTCTGTATAATTTTTATCATACTACATACAGTTAGAAGTGTATACTAAACATATGAGAATCTCTTCAATATTTAGAAGAATCTCCACGAACTTTGAAGACAGCTTTGCAGGCACGCATTGAGGGTTAGACTACTAAAAGTCATCCTGACCAATTTCATGGAACCATACACTAAAAATGCTTCACTACATTTTTATTTTCGTATCAGGCATTTTAGCAAAAACTTTCGAACACCCTCCATTGTAGGTCAATAGTTTTTATTTTGATTCAGGTCAAGACTGTTCTAAGTTCAATTCAAAACTTTAATGTCAGATGTTTCATGTAGTACTGCATTTGAAAGAAAGAAATACCAGGAAAATTACATTTCCTATATCCGTAATGTAATAGAAATAAAATTTTGTATATCGGGAAGTAAAACCATTCATAAATAAGTTGAGTCGTGCGTACTAATTTCCTAGCAAAACAGGAATGAGAGTCGATTCATTCGTATTATCGACTAGTATTATCTCATAAATTTACTTGAATGTTTATACTATAATGGTTTGCAATACTAAGTTCAGCTTATTAGTTAATTTAAAATAGGTTTTAACATGAAATAAACGGCGATAAAATTACATAGGGGAAACCCAGGCAACGTGAATACCTTAAGCTTTTCTTGATTATTGTTGTTTAGTTATAACTGGGGAAATTGAAACAAATGTTAATGTTCAATCTTCATTTAATGAACTTACAGATTGCAATAATAGTTGTCCTAAATATTGATTAATCAATTAGATATAAGGCCAGTTTTTTACAGTGGCATGAATATCCACTTTGCCCAACACCACGGGTAAAGTGGATTCGGTACTAGGACAAAGCGAGCAACAATATTATTTGTCATGGAGCTAAACATTGAAAATAAAATAATCATCGAAAATTAAAGGAACATATCCAAAAAGCATTTTTTTTGCTACAATGCTAATTATTGTAGTTACTACAAACAAAATTATTACGATTAAATCCTCTTGCCCTCGCCACAGTCGAGTTTGGAGTTCTTAAATTCAAGTTATTATGACGTGATAAAACTCATTGCAGCCAGTCTTCTCCTGATTTGTTATGTTCATTCCAGCTCTCAGGATAGTATAAATGGTTGCGTTTTGCATACTCAAATGCTAGACTCATAAATTCATCCCTTGTAAGGCCAAAAAACACCACGTCCATATATTGTAGATTAAGTCACCATTTTATTTTCTTTATCCTCCGTAAATACAGAACGGAATCGACCTGAATGCGGACAAACAATTTCAGTTTTGACATGTCGATATAGTGTAGCATAAGCTACCCTGTTTTTTTTTTTTTTTTTTTTTTTTTCGCCGTTCTTTTAACCGATTTCCCGCCAAACACAAATTTATAGCGACCTGCATGTCTTCTTTACTGCAGGATCCTTGTGTTGTCTTTTTTTTTTACATTTTTAGGGGAAGGTTGCCGTCAATAAACCGGTTCCATGACCAGACCGCGAAGATATTTCCTGTAACAGATTTTGCGCAGACGCGTAATCAGTTTTAGTACCTTCCTTTGTCTGAAAACAGTCTACTGCAGAGTCGTCAAGTAGCTAAAATTATTTAATCATAATTTTAATCAGTCGGAAAAGATTTCTACCATTACCTTATTAATTATGGAGATTCTGATTTAGTTATAACATGCTTTGAATATCACTGATCAATTAAAGATGAACATTGACTTAAAAGAGTGTCTTTTGAAGTACAATTCCCCATGCTTCATGTTTTACCATGATTCGTCACAGCAGTAACACCTATAAGAATATTCAAAATGGCGCAGTTGCTATCATTGGACCACTAGGTATTTCCACGAATGGACCACCTGACAAAATGGTTCATTCATGGAATATTTAAATATTGTTGTAACGTCAGCTCAATTACCTTTGAAAACTGTTCAATTGTTTTAAAATGAATATGACAATGAAAAAAATCTCAGTAATTCATGAAAATTTGAATAATTTTTTATAATTTAAAGGCAAATATTTTTTACAAAATTGATTAAAATTTAATACATAATAATACAGTTTTAAATACTTTTGCTGTTCAAAAAAAAAAAAAAAAAAAATTATAATCAAAAATGCAATAATTAGTAAAATATGGCCAGTGGAGGAGTGAGAGCATGTAACGTGCTACAGTAGCTTACAGAAATGGTGTTATGGATCTTAACGAAGTCTGCCGACAATAGAGTACTGAAAGCAACTTTAAACAGTCGCACGGAAGATAAAAACTGGTTTGTTGTTTTACCTTAGTCACTTAATAAAAATTTAAAAGATAAGCCCTCCGAAATAGGAATATGATTAGTGAATCATAATTTGAAACTAGAGAAGAAGTTTTTAGAATTACTTCCGAAAAAATGGCGGAATTGGCCTTTCTAGAGGCGGAGAAAAATAACATGTCCCACAGATTTAATTAAGACAAAAAAATCTGTTAGTACTAGTCTCTAGTAGTTTAAGACTTAGGCTGCTGGTTTCAGTCATAAAATGGTCAAAAATATTCTCTGGCATTTTAGAGAGCAAATATAATCTTGCGTCGAACGAAAATTTTCAAATCTATTTAACAAAATTCTCAACAGTTCAAAACATGTTGAAAAGATATTAGCTAAGAAGAGTTGCACAGGTTGTGAAAACATCACGTGGTGAACGAAGTGTGATGACAACAGCTATGTGTTGTGTGAGTACTGGTGTTTATTTATGTTCCTCTTATCTGAAAATAAAACAATTTAGAAAATAAATATCTTTTTCTATAAGTTATTGTTATTTGTAGTGTATACTGATCGTCTGTTATAGATATTTGTAAGTTACGCATTGATTTTGTAATTTTATAATGTGGTCCATCGATGAATACTCGATCGTCCATCCATGGCAATCGGTAGCCTTGAATGAACCACATGCTAAATATATTTATTTTTAATATTCATTTCTTATTGTATATATTTATCGTGAAAGCGAATATTACTTTTTAAAGAGAAATATACTTAGAAATTGTTCCTATAATTAACGTGACATCTGAGCAGGATTTCCTTTTAAAAAAAATTGAAAACTGTTATGTTAACATTGACGGCAACCTTCCCCTACACCATCTACAATTACAAAAAAAACGCGATAAAGTACGTAATTCCATAAAATTTGTCATGACCAGGAAACGTGAATACGGTATCCACTTTGCCCTACACTGTAAAAAAATTCCGAATCATTACTGGGTATTTCCGTGTTACGTTTCGGGAATTTAATGGTTTTTATCCACTTCTTGGAAAAATCAAGTATCATTGTCAAAAAGTTTCCTGAATTACTACAAGTTGCACGAATGCAGCTCACTGCTGCACTGTTGTCACTGTTGTGAAAAATATTTTTACTCCCAGTTTAAATATTTACTGAGCGTATTTTTAAAGTGAGTCGTCTTCAATTCAGTTACGATTCGTCCATGCCAAATAAGTTCCCAAAGGGAGCAAATAAGTATGGACTACGTAGCTTTGCAAGAATTGCAGGTAAGTAAAATTACCGGTACTCATTTGCAATTCTGGTTTAGCTTTGGCCATGTTTGCAATAATGCTCTTTGGACTTCCTTGATAAATCGGGAAGATGCCAAGCTATTATACTATACTTTCCTAAGTTTACTCTAATTTTCCAAAGAAGCGTCTGGCTATTAACGGGACGATTTCTGAATTGTTCAGAAAGATTCCAGGATAATGTCAGGAAGGTTACTGAATTTTAGCGGAAAACGTTCCTGGACTTTGCAAGATATGTCACTGGCAGAAATTGGGCATATCAGCTGCTCATTATTTACCAGGAACGTTTCTGAATCGTTCTTACAGTGTACCCGCTTTGCCCTTTCGGTACATTTTTCAGCTTATCTCAAATTTCTAAAAAACCAGAGCATCTAAACTCGTTATCTACAAGTAATTGAAAACTACATAATCATGCATCAAATCCTACTCATAACAAAGAACATACCACAAATAGCATTCAATTTACAAACGAAATACTTACCCCTGTGAAATAATACTGTTTTCCCAAAAACATTCTGTCCGCTCCTTTTCGCAGCTCGACACGAACTCGCCCCGTTGTCTTAGCCGCGCACGGAGTACCAACAAACGACCTTTGCTATGACAGCGCAGCTGCCGGCAAACGAAGAATTTGGGAGTTGTAGGCAATATTCGCTTTGCCCGGGGTATTCACTTTGCCCGGGTTTCCCCTACAGCACCTGCTAAAACAAAAAAGTTGCCACCAGAAAAACATAAGCTGGCTCATTTCTCTAAAAGTTTGGTCATCAAGAAGTGGGACTGGTGCTGCCATTACTTGCGAATTTTTCAAGATTTTTTGCTTGACGTTATCCTAGTAAAACATACCATGTTCACATGTACCCCCCCTTTCTCCTACTTGCTTTGTTTTTCTGCATTTTTAAAAAACTGAGAAAGAATAAGTATTTCTCCGTACAACTATTATCAAGGCACTTGATACTTAGCGTTTGAAGCAACACTTACATAATTTAGCATATATCCTCGGTTCTTTCTCTGTATTTTTGAAAAATCATTTAATGTACTAAAAATGCTTTTGCGTATACAAGTTAGCGCTTTAGGTGCAATTGTGCCATTCAGGCTAATTTTTATCACGTAAATTTTTACGTGTGAGCGCAGTAACACTTCAACCGTCATTTCAAACGAAGGTACAGCCTATCATACGGAAAAAAAAATTCTTTAAGTAAAAACCAGAATTAAAACATAATTTTATGTAAAAAAACATACGTTTAAATATGTGTTTCTAAAACCAAATTTGGATGATATTTGTAGTTCTTTCGCGCTATTTCTTATTAACTGGGCCATGTTAACTGCTTTAAAGTAAGCGAATACCCTAGTTGCTTCCGAGGGGGAAAAATGATTTTTAGATTTGAGAAATTTCAAAAGTCTTAATGTTCTTATTTCTAAATCCGCATTTTTTAAATCAATAAATTATTTAGAAAACTAGAAGAAATTTAAAGAGCTCAAATGCCATAAAGCTTTTATTTACTTTAACAGCTCTAGAGAAAACTCTATATTAACTCCAAACGTTTGAAACGTTGCAAAAATGGTAATTGAATATATTACTGTGATATAAAACTCTAATAGGTGCACTGTAAAAACGATTCAGAAACGTTCCTGGAAAATAACAGGCAGCTGATGTGCCCAATTTCTTCCAGTAACATATCTTGGAAAAGCCAGGAACGTTTTCCGCTGAAAGTCAGTAACCTTTCTGAAAATAAGCTTGAAATTTTATGAAGAAGTGCGAAATCTCCCCTGTTAAAGCTAGTCATGTCTCTAGAACCTTCTAAGCAAATCAAGTAGGTTTAGTGTAATCGATTAGAGCCTTCCTGATTTACCAAGAGGGCTCCACAATAAACAGAGCAACCACGGCTATGCAAGAAGGAACCAAGCATATCTCTTGCCTGCAATTCCTGCCTTACAAGACTGTAGCTATCCATTGACTTTTTTCGCTCTCATTGGGAGCTTGGTCTATATGGACAGCCCGTAAGCAATTTTAGGCCGATACACTTATTAAACACGCTCATTCAATCTTTAAACTGGTTGCTAAAAATATTTTCCACAACAGTGAAAAGTCGATTCAGGAAACTTTTTTGTGAAGATACTTGTTTCTACGGGGAAATAGGTGAAAACGTGTGAAATCCCGAGACGTTCCACAGAAATAACCAGTAATGTTTCGGAGTTTTTTTACAGTGTGTACGCAAGATGTGATTTTGAAAAACTGATCAATTCAAGTAAGGGGTTTCGATGGAAATTTTCAAACATTTACGCATAAAACCTGTTTTTAATTAATTATTTCTAAATTGGAGGTTCATTTTTTTTTGTGGTATTCAATGAAGAGTTAGCAATAAAAAAAGGCTTTGAAATTATGAAGAAGTGAATGTCCTAGAAGTGTTAAAAAAAAAAAAATACTACCGTAAAACGGTACAATCTTGTGCCAAGGGGGCAACAATGGGCCAATGTTGCCATGGTGATGATTTTGCTCTCTAGTGGCTTCTTAATCGAACTTACGTGCTCCAACAAAATTCAACAGGTAGTGTAACCATTTAGGTAGCGAAAGACCCTTTATCTGAGATTACTATTGCTGTTTTATATACCTTAGAAAACTTTGTCGTTCTTAGTGTGTGATACTCCTGAAGTGCGACTTACTCCTGAAAGATCCAAAAGTCTCCATTGGGCAGACCACTTATACTGTTTTCCATGGTCTGGTAAGTTCAAATTTGCTTTTTTATTTTGTCAGTTATGAACTAAGTCGCTTGTTGACTTAAAATGTTTCATAGTTTTCACAAGCTCTCAACATTTATCGAAAATGGGCATGTTGGCGGCAACAATGGACCACCTATTTTCCACGGTTTTTAGTGGCTTGGAGCTTCATTTCATTCTCTGTGGGGATGCTTTCGTCATATTTTGTGTTATTTATTGTAAATGATAGCAAGGAAAGACAGAATCAAGCTTGGGGGTCGCCTTATTGCCCGTGTATTCATAAGATTTTTTGCAGAAGGTGCTGACTGAAATCCGTACCAAATATAAAGTGAAATAAATTTTAAAAATTATTTATTTTGATGCGATTTGGAATGTGAAACAAAAGTTTTGCTGATCTCGTTTAAAATTTGTCAGACCTACGTATTTTCTGAGACATAAGTAATAAGTATAGGTAAATAGCCTTCAGTTGGTGAGATTTTTCTAGTTTTTATATGTTTCTGTGTAAAAACCTAGGCAGATAATAAAGAACGTTACCTACATTTACTATGTTGAACTTTATTAAGCACCAGAGACGACAAGTGCTGATTAAACATTGAAAAATTGAAAAAACAAAAGGTAAATGATGGACTAAAAAATATTTATACAGTTTCAAGCAGATGGCAACTTGTAGTCTCAGACAACAATAGGCCAGATCAAGTTTCAATGCGTTTTTTTTGGTTAAAATGAGGTGGCCCATAGTTGTACCCTGAAGGGGTGCAACTGTGGGCCACAAAAAAAATTCCCTTCCTCTTCTTTCCAACTTAGATTTTTTTTTTAACATTTTTTTTTTGAAAGACGAGATGTATAGCTACCATTGCTAAAGTTCTCAAACGTCTAAACCAAACAAGTACACCGATTTTTCATAGAAAACATTGAAAAATGGCCCGTTAGCTGAACCATTTTACGGTAGTTTTCTACTGGAATTTAATATTATGACTTTAAAATTTTTTTTAAAAATCTCAACAAATAAATAGTCAAATTGTGTTTTTATGACATATTAAGCAATTATTTTAAGTTTTTTAAATGTGCAATGAGTATTGAAGAAAAAAAATATTTAGATCATTCGCCTATCTTAAATTTCCTTCGTAAGAAAAATAATTGAAGTTACTGTACATTAGTGCAGAAGATTGTAAAAAAAAAAAATTCAACACATCGATGAAATAATTATCTTCAGAAAGGGATGTTTCAAAGTTTCCGTGCTATTAACTTTGATTAAATCAATTTACTAAAAGCTATCTGCTGAACAATTTTTAAAAAATAATTAAAAATCCGTTAACGAACTATTTTAGAGAGAAAATTGAACTAAGCCATTTACAAAAGACTTTGATTTCATTTTTTTTTTGGAAGATAAAAAAGAAATGTCTAAAGATGTTCTTTATCCACTTGTATTAACTAAGAATGTATGAAAAGCTATCTAAGTGTAATCAGTTTTTTACTTTACGTGCATTGTAAACATAATTACTAACATCTTCCAAATTTAATTTTTTTATGATGAAATAAATTTATGATCACTACTTTTAACTTAGATAATTCGGAAAATTTAATTTTCCGTTAAGTGCTAAAAACATTAGTGTCTGAATAATTAAATTTATGTTGAAACTTTTCTTTTATTTCAAACCACATCTATTATTTTTAAACAGAAATTCAGTTAATAACATATTTAAGCAGACGATAATAAAAAAGGATAAACGCGGCTCATTTAAAAGAAGAGTAAGCTTTTGAAATATAATTATTTTAGCTTCCCATGCAATCAAAGTTATAAATATTTTTATTTAAGAAGCAATTGCAGCATTAGTAGGCGGTACGTAATAATTGGGAAATATGAGAAAGGTTGCAAAAATTTATAAAGGAAAGAATCACATTTTTCGCATTCGTTTTCAAAATGATGCATGGAAAGTAGGACTTGGTTTACTTTTAAACGAGTTTTAAACATGGTAGTAAAGGCGTAATCGCATACCCTACTGTAACAAAAAATAGAAACAATCATAAGTTTATTCTAAAAAGATAATCAATCTTTTCTGATTTTATTAAAAAGTTATTTGACTAATGTTTTCATCATTTGTGAAAACCTCACTCTCATCACTTAAATCACAAATTTAAACAGAATAAAATATTGGTTAAAATAAATAACCAACCTTAATAAAGCACAAATTATCATGGAAATACAGCAAGATGATATAAGCAATGATGAAAAGGCTTCATTGTAGCGTTGATTTTCCTGAGAGTTTGTCCTTTATTTACGTTAGTTTTTCACTTATTTTAGTACTAAGATTATTTCCTCAATTTTCATTTAGAACAAGATGTTCTTTACCAAATATACGAAGTATGGGTTCAGAAAATCTCATTCTGTTTTTCGTAATAAAACAAGAACTAGGCAGCACAGAAACATAACACTCCACCAATGACAAGTAAATGCTACAAAGGGGGTTTAATGGTTGGTGAATAGGATGGCTGCAAAAAATCTTTTTTTTTTGGATTCGCACTACCTCGCAAAAGTTGTAGCGTGGTATTCTCAACTTGGGAAAAATTAAAAAAGAAAAATCCAAGTTAACATCTTCAGTTCGTGCACGAGGCTGAATGTTTGAAAAATTATGTTAAACATCGAAATTTTCAGAAAATATTAAAATTAGTTTTTTTTTTTTTTGTATATTTTCCTAATGTCATAAATTGTCAGTATATCGCATAGTTTGAACCTAAAAAAATATTTAATACCTTTTACATAAGATCCTTAATTTGCGCATACACCTTAAATTGGGCATCAAATTTCAGGAGATTTTAGCCCAATTTAAGGCGCATACGTAAACGAAAGATCGTATGTAAAAACTATGAAATATTGTGTTAGGTTCAAAGTATGCTACATACTGACAATTTATGGCTGTTGCCTTTTAAAAATATTAAAATAAAATTTATTTATTTATTTATTATTTTTTTTGAAAATTTCAGTTTTTAGCATATTTTTTAAACTTTCAACTTCCAGTTCCGAAATTTAAAAAAAATCGATAAACCGATTTTTTCGAACCACCCCATTGGGGAACTTCCAAAGACAGCTCCATTCTTCAAAGCAAGAACCAAACAACTCCTGATCCAGCACCCCAGAGGTTGTGGCTTGCTTCTTGCAAAATGTTTTGACCACTACAGATGTAACGTGCATCAGTTGCCATTAGTGCACATCAACTGGTAACGAATTTGTGACGAGACCGGCGAATTAACCGATTTTACTATCTCGGTTCCTAACAAACTTGATTACGTTTTACTCCTATTACTTTATTTGTTCATAATAGTACCAGGTATGCTTAAATTGTTTCTGATTTTATGAAATTTTTTCCTTTTTTTTTGCATTTGTAAATCACTAAATTTCAAAAAAAAAAAAAAGATTTAAGAAATTGTTTCGTGCCAAGTTTAAAATATTTGTCCTCACCAACTTTATGCAAATGCTAATAATAGTTTTGTTCCTTGCTCTAGCTCAGGTGCTACTATTGATGTAGAAATTTTTTGTTTCATCGGTTAAAAATGAAGTAAATGAATGCCAAATATAAATTAACTAGTTAGGTAAATTGAAAAGTAAAATATTAAAATTGTATACGGAAAAAATAGTGTGTCCTTCGTTCAATCTGTCAGTCTTTAGTGACTTTTAATGTAATATTTTGATTCGAACGAACTTCCTTTTGTTAGAAAAACATCATGTACAAGACCTTTTTCTCATAATTTATTTATTCCATTTTCTAATTATTATTATTATTTTTTTTTTTTGAACAATTTTTAAAAGTTGAAAAAAAAAAGTAACACAAGCACTTTCTGGGAAATTTAATGCATATAAAAGGTCCAAATATATGAGCCAGGTTTTCTTCAAACTAATTTTGTGAAACAAGCTCTTGACGAACAGCGCAGTATGTAAAATTTTTTCGTTTATTTATTCGTCTATTTTAAATGATGTTTTTCTTTTTTTTTTTTTTCAGAAATTTTTACTGTCAAACAAGGAAAAGAAAATTATTAATTTATATCTTTTTTTCGGCAAAGACTAAAAATAATAATAATAAAAAAACAGCTACTTTGAAGTTGGAATAATCGCATACCAGATATATACAACTTAAATGAATAAAATAAAATATGAAAAGAACAAATGCACATAAACTACCCTGATAAATAACTATTTCAACTAATGGTATTTAATAATGATAATATGTTTAAAAAATGGAAAAAGAAAGAAAGTGCATGTCAGGAATCTTCTTAAATACATTGACTTCGGACATTAATGTGTACTCTGGCATGGCTGATAATTAATGAAGCAATTAAAATGTTCATTTTTGCGTGCAAATATTTTCTGCTGTTAAATATTTAAGTTCTCAAGCATTATGAGGAAGAATAATAGTTTTTAATAGGATGAAACATGTTATTCTTATGTTGAAGATGGTGTATTAATATTTCATTTGAATGCGTTAAAAATTTCTTCGAAAAGAAAAAAAACACGTATTTTGCATGTTTTTTTTTTGTATGTACATTATTCAACACACGCAAACACACATGCACATGCAGTGGACAGGTAAACGACAATATCCGCCGAAATGATTTTTCTAGATAGTTAAAGAAAAACGTTTTGGATTTAGTACTTACAAAAAGAAATGGGGGAATTAGACGTCTTTTTGGGAAATTGTTTTTGACTGGAAACTGAATAAGCAAGCTTGTACAGTAAAGTACTGTAAAAAACTTCCGAAACGTTCCCGAGTGTTTCTGTGTATTGTTTCGGGATTTCAATGGTTTTTATCAACATCCGGGAAATATCATGTATCATTATCAGAAAGTTTCCTGAATTGCTACAAATGTTCAAAATGCAGACTTCTCTCTGTTGTAAAAAATATTTTTAGCTAACAGTTTAAAGTTTAACTAAGAGTATTTATAAGGTGTATCTGCTTCCATTGAATTACGTCCATGCTGATTAAACTTCCAAAGGGAGCAAATAAGTATGAACTACGTAGCTTTGCACGAATTGCAATCAAGCGAGATGCTTAATACTTGCAGTTATGGCTTAGCTTTGGCCATTTTTGCAATATTGCTTTTGCAAAACTGTCTTGATTAATCAGGAAGGTGCCAAGCTGTTATATTATCACTACCTAAAATTGTTCTGAAGTTCTAGAGACACGAATGGCTAAATGGGAAGATTTTTGGATTTTTTAAAAAGGTTACTGAATTTTATTGGAAAACGTTCTTGGTTTTTGCGAGATATGTTACAGGCAGAATTTGAACACATCAACTGCCTATTATTTTCCAGGAACGTTTCTGAATCGTTTTTATAGTGAGCTAACGTGCGATAGGTGACAAAAATCCCCCCCCCCCTTTTCAAAAAAAAAAAAAAGGAAAAGGAACATTTTTTAGCCGTTGCCTTTAACCTGCCCACAACAGAACATTTTATGTATTCAAAAAACAAACAGTAAATAACAATAAAAATAATACAAGTATGTCACAATGTGTCATTATACTTTCTGCACTCATTATACATACTGAAAGAAAGTGTATTAGTAGAGATTTTTTCTAAAAGTCCTCTTCTCTCTCTTGATTGTATAAACAATGCATGCATGCTACATTAGTAGGTGCTCAAATCAGTAACAAATCAGAAGTGGTAAAAAGGTCTAGCGCTACGTAGACTACGTAGAGAGAACTATTACATTTAGATAACTTTAAATCGTCCAACTACAACGGCTATACTTACATCGAAACTGGAGATACTGAACTAATTTAGTATAGGGGCTATTTTAGTGGTTAAATAGTTTAATTCTATATTAGGGATTTTTTTTTCTTTCCAATTTGACTGTATTAGAGACCCACCTTAAGAGGCATCTGGGCCATAACCAGACCTAGTGCGCTTCCCAACACTACATCAGTCTTTTCGTGTGTCACCATCAAGGCGCTGATGCATGACACAGTAGTGTTTTTGACGCCCAGTTTTCACCAGATGGAGGCACCTGGGCTCTCATTTGATGCGAAATTGCACTAGGAATTTTAATTTAGCCGAAGGATATTCTAAGCTCAACGAATCCCCAAGCGATCTTTTAGATGCCGCATAATCATACGACATGGGCGCTGAAGATTTTCTGCACCTCGAAAATCCACCGACTAGCCATCCAGGTCAGAACCTGGGACCCCAGGCGTTGAAGGCCAGCGGCTAACCATGACGCCACCAGCCGGCAGATTAGGAAATATAGGCAGTGACAAAAACCAAATGTAAAAAGCTGGTGTTAAAGGGAAAGAAAAGGACTGTCGAAATAATGTCAGACAATGTGCTCAGAAATTTTTCTTCTTATAATGAAGAAATGAAAAAAAAAAAAAAAAATCCATTAAGATAGTATTATTCAATTGGAATGGAAAACGTCCAAATACTACTATAGCAAATAGTATATATACACTTTAGTCCACGATACTCCCCCGAGAGCGATAGTGCATCCCCTCAAAAAACTACGGAGTACTCCCCCCTGAGTAAAATTCCCCCACGGGGGAAAACCTTGGTTAAAACAACATCCTAAAAACTTCAGTAGTGAACTCTACGTCATGACCCCACCCCCCGCTTGACACCCGTGATTCTCAAATATGTTAAGAAAAAGTACTGACAGCCTGTGAGACAAAAATGAGATATTCTAAAAATAAGCACTCAAAAAAGAAAAAAAAAGAAAGAAAAAAAAATCTGCATTGATAAATAGTGCAACAAAAAATATTTACCAGGAATGCATCAATTCCAGTTAACAGCTAGTTAACAGTTATTTAATAGTTAGTTACTAGCTAGTTAAGAAGCGATGCGCATTTGAACTTTAAAGTGTCTTATTACCATTGAAATTGAAGTGTACCAGCCAAATTAAAAGGCAAAATAATCCGTTAAAGGATATATACTTGTAAATAATGCAATAAGCTTTGAAAATGTCGTGTAATATCGAAGTAAATTTACAAAGATAAATCTAAATTTATTGCGTTGAAATTCTAGTGAAATATATTACAAATCCAACGGATCGGAAAGTAATAGACTTGATTTATTCAAGAATTCCATTTTGTGGCAGAAGAGTTCTCGCTCTAAAGACCAAGTTCTTGGAATAATGGCAATCTGACTATTACTCCAATCAATAATGTCTTATGGAAGATTACAAAACTAGAAAGAGAACTACACACTACCTTTAAATTAATTTCCTTTAAAAAATCTTTGAGAGGATGGATTTTTTATGAAAATGGGTGCAGATAATGGCAATACAGAAGGGAAGCAACAAAATGTGTTTATTACTAAAACTTATAAAAACATTAAGATTATAAATGTAATTCATTATAAAAACAATATTGGGTGTTTAAAACTAAAACAAAAATACTTATAAAAAATACTTATTATGGGAGAACGAATATTTACTAGGTAGGGGCAACTTTTAATGGAAACAAGAAAAAAGAAACATTTAAAAAAGCCAGCAAATATATGCTTTCTTAAATTCAGCCTTGAAGTTAACTGGTTAAGTTTATTAAAACATCATTTATAAATCTTTTGGTAACAATTAAAAACGAAAGTATGATCAGTTTATAATTACTATTAGTTTTCATTCTTTTTGGCAACAATTAACAAGAAGTTCCAACCAAATCTAAACAAGCCTACTTTTCCGTATACCAATATTGACTTTCTAACATCTAATCAACATTTTCAGAATTAACTAAAATTACAAAATATTTAAAACTTAAAATGTTAACTTGATTTCTAGAAATAAAATATGCTTTGCCCATTTGAAGCAATAGATGCGTAAAAAATAAACACATAATTTTAAGCAAATTTGGCTCTTATATAAGTTTAAGATTCATATTTGTCTTGAATTTCTCCGAAGGCTCCAATATTAAGACCAACGGACCGACTGGTCAACTGACCAACTGACCGACAGACATTTTTTCCCATCTCAATACCTTACTTTCCAATTTTTAATTTTTCGATATTTATTTCCTTATTTATTTGTGACTTTTTCTTTCCCGATATTTTTAAGACGCATTGAGTATTTTTTCATGCTTTTTTCTTCTTTCTCTGACTTTTACTGGGAACGTAGGCTAAATACCTGAAGAAAAGCGCAGAGACTATGATAGAGAAATGAAACTCAGAAATAACCTTAAAAAATTGCTGTAATACGTGTTAGAAAGTGAAAAAGGAATACTTAATTTAACCGCAGATTAAAAACAAAAAAATGTTTGTAGCACATTTTTGATATGAAAATGCATGTACATATCTTAAAAAAATAAATTAATTAAAAAAAAAAAGCACACACACACACACTTTAAGTTTTCTGAGAATCCTACGTTTTATTAAAACCAAAGAGTAGATTTTCTGTTAATACATTTTTGTAATTACAACTTTATTGATATATACAGCGTTATATGCAAGTCGGAACACGTAAAGCACACGATTTACCTTTGCTATTTCTAGAGACTGACGACAAATCACAGTGAGAATTTAAGGATCTACTGACGTTGACGTGCTGATTGTTTTCGACATCTCGATAAGATGAGAAAATTTGGAACAGCGTTCATGTTATATGATTGTGCGGTATGTAAAATATCCCTCGCATATTCATTTGGCTAGGAATTTTCTTGGCAAAATGAAAGTCCTTTTTCAGTTTCGCATCGTAAGAGCCGAAATGGTTGGTGGCGGAATACTGAGTGTCAAAATTCTAGTTTTAATGGCATCCGTTGATAGTGGGGCCTCTTGAGTCAGTCTCTGAGAAATACACTAGATCTGTGATTGGTTAGTACCCACTACGCAACACCATTAGAAAAAAGACATAATTAATAGGGTCCCTTATTTTAAAATAAATCAGAATTAAAACCAAAGTTAAAAACTTTAAGAATAAAATGCAGATTAATGCGTGAATGTGTCAAACCCGTGAAAATGGATCTGTAATATATAACTTTCGAAATCATAATATTCCCCAAATATAACTGAAACATCGAGTTTTGCTCTTAGTTTCCAGTTAGCGCTGTTAATATGAATATTTCCAAAAATATCATCATCGTTACGAAACATTTTTGTTTATATTGTAGTAAGCCTTTTCAATCAAGCAAAAGGAATGACAAACGTATAGCAGAATCTGATATAATCAGGAAGACTATATATATATATATATATATATATATATATATATATATATATATATATATATATATATATATATATATATATATATATAGACGAATTATCTCTCTTGATTTCCACAAACAGCTCATATTAGTTTGCTTTAGAAAATGCATTTGACGGAGCAATAAGTATGAAACGCGAAAGAACAGGAGATATAATCATCTTATGTATATGCCATTGATATTTGAAATAACACGCATTCCACAACAAGAGTAGGTATTTCCCTGATATTAATGTGCCATTACTAGACAAGTTGCGCAAAGCGCTTTCAAAAGGTGCAGAATGTGTTCACTATGTTAGCTTATTTAAGAGTGGAATGTTTCTAAACGAATCATCTATATTTATCTTTTATTTACCTTTATTACTAACGTACTGATGCATCAGCAGATATATTTTTTCTTTTTATGTCTGCTGATGTATCAAAATGGTTTATTGCATATTTTCGCAAATTATACATAACATCTTAAATCAGAACTTATTAATCTCTGAAAATGGCGCTTATTAATTGCAAACAAGGATGCTTTTTTGTCCTGCAACTTGATTAAATGATTAGTTGGCGTTATAATTTATTGTTTATGACATTTTTCATTTGATTTAATTATTTTTTATTGACCGATATCACGCACGGAATGACCATTTTAACGAAATATGGAAAGAAAACCGTAATTTCTATTTCTGAAATTATCTTCTAATGATCAGAAATTAAAAAAGAAAAACACATTTCTCACTTTCCACCTTATTTCAAATCGTACAGGGAATTTCTGTTTCATTTTTCATCCGAACTACTATATATTTTCGATTAATACATTTTTGTTTTAGGAATTTAAATTTCTTATTTTCTTATTTACATGTATCCCTTATTTATTTTGAATAATTAATACCTTGTTTATCGACAGTCAAAAGTAAGCTCATGTATAAAGTGAGCATTGAATTTACATTTCTCGGTCAGGGTTCCACAGAAAATTGGGGTTCCGGAATTTTTGATATGAGTTCTGCACTAAGCAACAAGTCTTAACCGTTAAGCTCTCAAACAAATGAAGTAAAAGCCAAACTGTTGGTACCTGTATTGACTTTTATATATATATATATATATATATATATATATATATATATATATATACTAGCTGACCCAGCCACGCGTTGCTGTGGCAAAGAAGTTGGATTAAAATAAACTTGAACTCATTATTTTGATAGAATCAAATAAATATTTTTAGTAGAGCTTAAAATAGTATAGCCGATTTTATAACATATGAGATTGATAATGAGCGTTATTCAATTTAAAAACGATTCCTAAATGTTCCTGGAAAATTATGGGCAGCTGATGTGGCCAATTTCTGCCAGTATCATGTCAAGCCAAAACCCGGAAAGTTTTCCGATAAAAGTTAATAACCTTCCTGAAATCATCTCGGAAGCCTCTTGAAAATTGAAGATCTTCCCGTTTGAAGTTAGTCGTGTTTCTGGAACTTTAGTGTAAACTTAGGAAGGGATACAAAAAAAAAGCTTAGCACCTTTCTGATTTATTAAAGAACTTCTATAAGCAGTAATGCAAACATAGCCAAAGCTTAGCCAGAACTGCAAGCAATTATCGAAAATTTTTACTCAGTAACGTTTCGGATTTTTTTTTTTTTTTTTACCGTGCAGGCTGAAGAAAGTACTTATTGAATTCAATAAGTACTAACTAAATTTTCTATGGAAAAAGCACTATACTTACGCTTAGTAAATTTTGTAAGTATAACTTCCGCAAAAAAAAAAAAAAAAAAAAAAAAGAAAGTGATAGTAAATATCGAAACTGATTGTAAAATAACCGAATGTAGAAACTAAGCGTAAACCACCATACACTTTTAGATTCTACACTACATTTTATTCACATTAGCTTTCTCTATAGTTTTTAATCAATAACTTCTTTACAAAATACACTAGCTAAATTAAAAATGTATAAAAATTAAATTTTTTCAATGAAGTAGATAACATTGACTTCGAACTATTGTTTCTATTATTTGAAAACTGAAAACTGTCTAAGCACTAAGTTGTGCACAATGTTCTTGATCAACCAGTCTTTTGCTAATACGAAAAGTATGATAACTTTCCACGTGTGAGTAGGCAATATTTCGTTGCCCACAAGAGAAATATTTATGTTTCAAGAACAAACCGAAAGAAGACATTTTTTGTTCTTTAAATCTATTTATGGTCTTTGCAAAAGCTAAACGAATCAAAAATTGAAGCCTTTCAAATGTGTTTGAAAATTACGACGCTAATAATGGATTACGTAGCAACACAAACATTTCTCCTTTAAACTTTTCCGACAAATATTGTTGACTTTATGTAGAAACGTGTACCGTTGCGTAATTTAGGTGGGTTTAAATCGCGAAAAAGAATATATTGTTGAGCCAATTTTCAACCGGAAATCGTGTAGACGCATTCCTGGTGTATCCAGGGAATTTAAAAATTCATTTGGAGTGTTTACTGCTTTGTTTTCATCGACAACTTGTTCAGCATCAATGGAGAGCTTTTTTTTAAAGCCGTCAGTAATGGCTCATTATTCGCAATAATTGTAGCTAAGACAGAGTCATTGCTCTGTTGTTATACGTTACAAATCAGTGTTAACTAAGTCGGTGGCCCAACTATCAAGTGACGGCATATCATAATAACTAAGTGGCAAATTTGAAACTGAAACGCAAAAACCTTCAGTTAAAACTAAAGCTTCATATTCATCTCTGGTGTAAAATCTGGATTTGGACATTTGTGTGTTTGTTAAACTTTATGAAATACATCTTCAAACGTGAAAGTAATATAGTTTCTCCTTAAAAAATAATGATTGTGTTGGATAAATTGTCGTCAAAATTGTTTTAAACAGTTGATGAATACTGTTTCTCCTTATGTCAAACCTGCATTAGAAAGTGTCAACTCCCAATGACTTTGTGCTACCAATAAATAAAACTTGCGACATGCATCAGGATATGTATTTGACAGTCGACAATTGACGATCCACAAATATTCCTGTCTGTTTGGGAATGTTTACCGAAAACAAAACTGCTACAAAACCAGCACGATTACGGAGGCAATTATGATTTTTAAAAAATTAAATTTATCTGGAAATAGACTCTCAATTAGTTAACTTTTCGTCTCAACGGCAGAGCAGAAATTGTCTGGCTATTTGTTGTACTGTATATTTTGATACAGTTCAATTTCACCGTTTCCAATACTCAGCAATTGCTTAGAAAATACTTATGCGATTAGATTATTTTGCGTTTATACTCGCATGTTCATGGCCAATCGCATTATCTCGTCATTACGCTATAAAAAACGATTTTTTTAAACATGCGTTGATTTCATCGGAATAACTGGTAATGTCTGCCGGAAGTCCCCAGACAGTATTCAGACAATTTCGCCTAAAAGTTTATCGTTGCCATTCAAATCTTGCATAATCCTATGATGAGCTTCGAATGAATGCTTTTACTCATGAGACATAGTACACTCATCCCAAATTATAATTTCACTCTCTTGCAACACTACAGCCATACCACGTCTTTTTTTCTTTATTGTACACATTGTGTTTTGTTTGTTATGAATATCTAATAGGCAACTTTAAAGCTGAATGTGCTGTTCGTGTACCATCTAAAAAAAGTAGCAGCAATGCCTGACGATGCAATTGTCACTGCAATTTTCTGTTGCGAATGTATCTTTGCAAGAATTAATGATATTAAAAATTTCCTGGGGAACAAAATAAAGAAAATAATTGTTTTCCGCTTAAATTCATTAACTTCCCTGAAATAAACCTGGAATATTTTTGAAGAATTCAGTAGTCTTCTTGGTTAAAAAGGCAGTTATGATTCTGGCACCTGCAGAGAAGCCTAACGCAGGATTAATATAATAGCCTGGAACCTTCCTGCTTTTCTAAGAAAGCTCTCAAAGTATTAATACACGCATTGCCAACGCGAAGACAGACTCTCAAGCAAGTAGCTCGAATGTAGTTCCTCTGCAACTATTGCAAAGCTTCGTGATCCGGATAACTTTTCGCACTCATTGGGTGTTGAGTCAATCTGGACAAACCGCAATCACTCCGAAACCGATACACCTATTAAATACGTTTAGTTAATTTTGATACTGGTGGAGAAAAATACTTTTCACAACGGTGTGAAATCTGCAATTTGTAGCTATTCAAGGAAACGTTTTGAAAAATATAGTTAATTTTCTCAGGAAGTAAATAATAACCTGTAATATCCCGAAACGTTATATGGAAATTCTAAGCAACATCTCTGAGCTTTTTTTATCATGGTGTTTTTAGCAGTAAGTCATACGATGTTAGAGTTATATCGATTAATTAACTCACACCGCCATCTATTAAGAATTTTAAAACTAAACAATTAATTCACACTATTATTGCATAATTAATATGAAATTTGCAGTAAAAAATTATAAAAACTATCCTATCTTTTAAGTTGGACCAAATGACACATTGATATAAAATTTGAGAAAAATCGGTTGAGTAGTTTCGGAGTTTACCCCGAACAAACATCGTGACACGAGATTTTTATATATATACTAGCTGACCCGGCCACGCGTTGCTGTGGCAAAGAAGTTGGATAAAAATAAACTTTTACTCATTATTTTGATAGAATCGTATAAATATTTTTAATAGAGCTTAAAATAGTATAGCCGAATTTAAAACATATGAGATTGATAATGGGCGTGATTCAATGTAAAAACTATTCATAAATGTTCCTGGAAAATTATGGGCAGCTGATGTGGCCAATTTCTGCCAGGAACATGTCATGCCAAAACCCGGAAAGTTTTCCGATAAAAGTTAATAACCTTCCTGAAATTATCTCGGATGCCTCTTGAAAAATTCGAAGATCTTTCCGTTTGAAGATAGTCGTGTTTCTGGAACTTTAGTGTAAACTTAGGAAGGGATTTAAAAAAAAACTTAGCACCTTTCTGATTTATTAAGGAACTTCTATAAGCAGTAATACAAACATAGCCAAAGCTTAGCCAGAACTGCAAGCCAGTATCGAGTAACGTTTCGGATTTTTTTTTACAGTGCAGGTTGAAGAAAGTACTTATTGAATTCAGTAAGTACTAACTAAATTTTCTATGGAAAAAACACTATACTTACGCTTAGTAAATTTTGTAAGTATGACTTACGCCAAAAAAAAAAAGCAAAAATAACTTGAAAGTGATAGTAAATATCGAAACTGATTGTAAAATAACCGAATGTAGAAACTAAGCGTAAACCACTATACACTTTTAGATTCTACACTACATTTTATTCACCTCAGCTTTCTCTATAGTTTGTAAGCAATAACTTCTTTACAAAATACACTAATTAAATTAAAAGCATATAAAAATTAAATTTTTTCAATGAAGTAGATAACATTGACTTCGAACTATTGTTTCTATTATTTGAAAACTGAAAACTGTCTAAGCACTAAGTTGTGCACAATGTTCTTGCTTAACCAGTCTTTTGCTAATAAGAAAAGTATGATAACTTTCCACTTGTGAGTAGGCGATATATGGTTGCCCATGAGAGAAATATTTATGTTTCAAGTCCAAACCGAAATAAGACATTGTTTGTTCTTGAGATGTATTTATGGTCTTTGCGAAAGCTAAACGAATCAAAAATTGAAGCCTTTCAAATGTGTTTGAAAATTATGACGCAATTAATAGATTACGTGGCAACACAAACATTTCTCCTTTAAACTTTCCCGTCAAAATTGTTGACTTTTGATGAAGAAACGTGTACCGTTGAGTAATTTAGGTGGGTTTAAATCGCAAAAAAGAATAAATTGTTCAGCCAATTTTCAACCGGAAATCGTGTAGTCGCATTCCTGGTGTATCCAAGGAATTTAAAAATTCAGTTGGAATGTATACTGCTTTGTTTTCATCGACAACTGTATAGCCTTGTTCAACATCAATGGGGAGCTTTTTTTTCCAGCCGTCAGTAATGGCTCATTATTCGCAATAATTGTAGCTAAGACAGCGTCATTGCTCTGTTGTTAT
This sequence comes from Uloborus diversus, assembly GCF_026930045.1. Classification (NCBI taxonomy): domain Eukaryota; kingdom Metazoa; phylum Arthropoda; class Arachnida; order Araneae; family Uloboridae; genus Uloborus; species Uloborus diversus. The sequence continues at coordinate 109,165,499 of NC_072738.1, read as the reverse complement.
ACGTTGCAAATCAGTGTTAACTAAGTCGGTGGCTCAACTATCAAGTGACGGCATATCATAATGACTAAGTGGCTAATTTGAAATTGAAACGCAAAAACCTTCAGTTAAAACTAAAGCTTCATATTCATCTCTGGTGTAAAATCTGGATTTGGACATTTGTGTGTTTGTTAAACTTTATGAAATACGTCTTCAAACGTGAAAGTTATATAGTTTCTCCTTAAAAAATGATGACTGTGTTGGATAGTATGTCGTCAAAATTGTTTTAAACAGTTGACAAATACTGTTTCTCCTTATGTCAAACCTGCATTAGAAAGTGTAAACTCCAATGTGCGACCAATAAATACAATTTGCGACATGCATCGGGATATGTATTTGACAGTCGACAATTGACGATCCACAAATATTCCTGTCTGATCGGGAATGTTTACCGAATACAAATTGCTACAAAACCAGCGCGATTACAGAGGCAGTTATGTTTTTTTAAAAAATAAAATTATCTGCGAATAGACTCTCAATTAGTTCACTTTTTGTCTCAACGGCAGTGTAGATGTTGTCTGGCTCTCTGTTGTACTGTATATTTTGATACAGTTCAATTTCACCGTTTCCAATACCCAGCAATTGCTTAGAAAATACTTGTGCGATTAGATTATTTTGCGTTTATATTCGCATGTTCTTGGCCAATCGCATTATCTCGACATTACGCTATAAAAACGATTGTTTTATTCATGCGTTGATTTCATCGGAATAACTGGTAATGTCTGTCGGAAGTCCCCAGCAGTATTCAGACAATTTCGCCTAAAAGTTTATCCTTGCCGTTCAAATCTTGCACAATCCTATGATGTGTTTCGAATGAATGCTTTTACTCATGAGCCTTAGTACACTTATCATAAATTATAATTTCACTCTCTTGCAACACTACAGCCATTCCACGTTTTTTTTTCTTTAACGTTACACATTGCGTTTTATTTGTTATGAATATCTAATAAGCAACTTTAAAGCTGAATGTGCTGTTCGTCTACCATCTAAAAAAGTACAGCAATGCCTGACGATGCAATTGTCACAACAATTTTCTGTTGTGGACGTATCTTTTCAAGAATTAATGATATTAAAAATCTCTTGGGGAACAAAATAAAGAAAATAATTGTTTTCCCGCTTAAATTCATTAACCTTCCTAAAAATTAACTGGAATATTTTTTAAGAATTCAGTAGTCTTCTTGGTTAAAGGCAGTTATGATTCTCGCACCTTCAGAGAAGCTTAACGCAGGTTTAATATAATAGCCTGAAACCTTTCTGCTTTTCTAAGATAGCTCTCAAAGCATTAATGCACGCATTGCCAACGCGAAGACTGACTCTCAAGCAAGTAGCTCGAATGTAGTTCCTCTGCAACTCTTACGAAACTTCGTAATCCAGATATCTTTTCGCACACATTGGGTGTTGAATCAATCTGGAAGAACCTTATTCGCTCCGAAACCGATACACCTATTAAATACGTTTAGTTAATCTTGATACTGGTGGAGAAAAATATTTTTACACAACGGTGTAAAATCTGCAATTTGTAGCAATTAAAGGAAACGTTTTCAAAAATATAGTTGATTTTCTCAGGAAGTGAATAATAACCTGTAATATCCCGAAACGTTATATGGAAATTCTGAGCAACATTTGTGAGTTTTTTTTATCATGGTGTTTTTAGTAGTAAGTCATACAATGTTAGAGTTATATCGATTAATTAACTTACACCGCCATCTATTAAGAATTTTTAGAACTAAACAATTAATTCACACTATTATTGCATAATTAATATGAAATTTGCAATAAAAAATATAAAATTTATCCTATCTTTTAAGTTGGACCAAATGACACATAGATATGAAATTTGAGAAAAATCGGTTGAGTAGTTTCGGAGTTTACCCCGAACAAACATCGTGACACGAGATTTTTATATATATATATATATATATATATATATATATATATATATATATATATATATATATATATATATATATATATATATATATATATATATATATATATATATATATATATATATATATATATATATATATATATATATATATACAGTGGCCCTCAAAAGTGTTCGTACACCTACGCCTTTCAATGAAATTGGACCCTATCCATTGGTTAGAATTAATATTTCGGATTTAATTATAAGATCTATGATGAATTTTCAACAAAACTGCATGATTAAAAAAAAATATTAAAACTTAATTTTATAAAATTCAAAAACCAAAAAGTGCCGGAAATTTTATGTCACAAAAGTCTTCGTACACTTTAAAAAATATCTATATATCATTGATCAATCTAACTTTTTTTAAAGTTATTCTTTAATAGAATATCATACAGTGTCAACAATACCTTTTTAAACGTCTGGGAATAAATTTCATTCTTTTTTTTCATCTTTTTGCGTAATTTCCGAGTAAGTGTTCAACTACACTTCGAGAGTCTTACTGTTTCTAACTCTATTTTCGTTTCAAAGCCGTATTTTCGTAATCTACCATTCAAATATCTCTAAATATATTACATTAAGTTCAAATCTGGAGATTGAAGGGATATTTTCAAAACTTTAGGGCAATTTTTGAGGCACTAGACGTAAACATTGAAAACCGTGTGCTTCTTATCGTTACCCTTGATAACAGAAAAAGTTGTTTCCAATATTCAAATTTTTGACTAAAAGTTTAAAATTGGTTTTTTAAATATTTAAATGAACAGCATGATTCATTATTTCAGCAAAAAATTCCAAACTACCAAATCCTGATACTGATATGCACTCTCACACAAGAACACCTTCACCGTCCTGATTAACTGGTCCAACTACACTGTAAAAACGATTCAGAAACGTTCCTGGAAAATAATAGGCAGCTGATATGCCCAATTTCAACCAGTAACATATCTTGCAAAAACCAGGAACGTTTTCCGATAAAAGTCAGCAACCTTTCTGAAATACTTTGAAATCTCTCCTGTTAAAGGCAGTCGTAAATCTTCCAGAAAAATTAAATAGGTTTGATGTATTTGATTGGAGCCTTTCTGAGTTACCAAGAAAGCTCCAGAAGAATTAAAGCAACCATGGCCAAAGCTACGCGAAAATTGCAAGCAAGAGCCTAGCATACGTGAAACACACCGCCAGCTCAGTAATTTCCAGCCGAGGACTGCTGTTTCGTGCTTATTAGCACTCATCAGCCCGGCATAGGAAAGTGACTGAACTGGAGATGGAAAACCTCTTAAGGAAGTCAAAAGTGCGAAACAAACTGGTAGCTAATATAGAATTAGCAGACCAGACGAGTGACCGAAACAATGGTTCGGTTCAACTCGAAGATTGAACGCGAGGCAAGGTATATTCAGTATATTACCGTATTTCTGCTTTAAACCCTGGCTAATGGGTTGTAATTTACTGAATATAAGAGCCTCGCAAAGACTGCAGCTATCCAGTGACTTATTTGCTCCCATTGGGTGCTTAGTCAGACCAGACGGGGCGTAACCAAACTAAAGCTGATACACTTAATAAACACGTTCAGTCAATCTTTAAACTGGTTGCAAAAAAAAAATGTTTTTCACACCAGTAAAAAGTCTGTATTCGTTAATGTTTTAGTAATTCAGGAAACTTTTTTGCGAATATACTTGATTTTGCGGGGAAATAGGTGAAAACCTTTGAAATCCCGAAACGTGCTACGGAAATAACCAGTAACGCTTCGGATTTTTTTTACAGTGTAAGTCCTTAAAATTAAGCTCCTAATTTTTTTCTTCTATTTACAATTATACACCAATTTAACTAAAAATGTTGAATTAATTTTTATCTGTAAGTAAGACGTAATTCCAAAATGTTTTGAGCTTTTTTATCATTGATTTTTCGACGAAAAGCGTACGCTTTCTGTTTTACGCATGGCCAAGAAAATTTCTTCGGGAAGAGGTATCTATTAATCCACGTAATCAAAGAACTTGTCGAACAATTTTAGGCGAAAATTAAATGTAAAAAGTTTCATTTAACTCTGCAGGAACTTTTACAGCATTCAAATGTGTATTTGGCCTAAATTTTTTAACTGTAAATCTCCGACCAGGCTTTGTCAACTTTGCCGGTTCACCTTTTCTTACCTTGTTTTCGGTCTGATTCTTTTCTTTAAAGCATTTTATCAAGCACTTTACTATAGAATGGAGTAAATTAACTAATTTAGAGACATTTCAAGCAAATTTACCACTACTGTGAGGGAAAAATTCAAATTTCGAACGATGTTTGTGGTTTTTTACGAAAACCAGCCATTTTAAAGTAATAATCTCAATATTAAGGAATAAATAAACAAAAACTTAAACCCAAATAACTTCTAAGGGTCAACACAATGCAAAAATAATAAAAAAAGTGACATACGATAATTTTAATCATGAATTTATTCGAAAATATTTGAGTGAACGATGACTTTTGTGGTGTATTATTTCTCAGTCTCTTCGTTTTTTGACACATTTCAAAAATAATATCCGTCAATATGTTTAAAAAACTACAGGGTTTTATTTAGAATGACATAGGAATGATGTGAAAAAATATTGATATTTGAATTTAGTTTTGCGTTATTTCGGTTTTACTAAAAAATTTCAAAATGTACGAAGACTTTTGGAAGCCACTGTATATATATATATATATATATATATATATATATATATATATATATATATATATACATATATATATATATATAAGTCAATATAAATTTTTCATTAATTAAACTGAGTAATTTTTTTTTTATGTTTGACGTGAGTACACTGTAAAAACGGTTCAGAAACGTTCCTTGAAAATAATAGGCAGCTGACGTGCCCAATTTCTTCCTGTAACATATCTTGGAAAAACCAGGATCGTTTTCCGCTAAAAGTCAGTAACCTTTCTGAAGAGTAGCAAAATCTCCCCTGTTAAGCCAGTCATGTCTTTAGAACCTTCTAGAAAAATTAATTAGGTTTAGTATAATTGATTAGAACCTTCCTGATTTACCAAGAAGGCTCCACAAAAATCAGAGCGACCACGGCCAAAGCTACGCACGAAGGACCAAGCATATATCTCGCCTGCAGTTCCTGCATTGCAATGTTGTAGCCATCCATTGACTTTTTTTGCTCGCAATTGGAGCTTAGTCAATCTGGACAGGCCGTAGCCAACCTTAGGCCTTTACACTTAATAAACACGTTCATTCTATCTTTTAACTGGTTGCTAAAAATATTTTCACCAACAGTGAAAAGTCTGCACGCGTGCAACTTGTAGCTATTCAGGAAACTTTTTTGTGAAGATACTTGTTTTTACGGGGAAATATGTGAAAACGTGTGAAATCCCGAGACGTTCCACGGAAATAACCAGTAACGTTTCGGAATTTTTTTAGTTTTGGATCGTGACAGTAAATGATGTAATAACTTGCATTTGAACTGCATAATCTTTTTATAGGATTTGTAATAGAATTTTCTTTGCTTCGGACTAACTTGGCGCAGTGTTGATGCACGCACTGATAGCATTTCATACACTAAACCATGCTTTGCACTTTATCTCTAAAGAAAATATTGTAATACCAGTTCTTTTGTGCGGTTTTTTGCCTCTCCTTTTGCGGCTTTTTCTGCTCTGTGTCCTTTTTCTATGGCGATGACGTTAGAACGTTTGCCGAAGTTGGTTTCCTTCTTTTGCCTTTCTTTTTTAGGCAAAGGTAATATGTGTGCCACCTTAACAAAATCATCAACAGAACCGACGATCATAACTAGATGAGAACTAAACACTGATTCCTTGGAACTTGTATTAATTTCATTTGCACATTGTTCTTGTTCATCTTGAGGAGTTGATACCAAACATGTAGTATGTTTAGTTTGGTAGTCTCATCTGGGAGTACAAACTTTTGTCTGCATATTCGCTGTCATTAAACAAAATTATACTAACAGGTCAAACTCCTGTTCTAGAGAATCCATTCACAGAACATTGGCCACGCTTGCAGTTTGTCCATAAGAGTCACCTAGCAGTTCTCTTATGTTATACACTGTAAAAAACGATTCAGAAACGTTACTGGAAAATAATAGGCAGCTGATTTGTCCAATTTTTGCTACTACATTATCTCGCAAAAACCAGGAACGTTTTCCGCTAAAATTCAGTAACCTTCCTGAAATTATCCTGAAAGATCCAGAAAGCTTCCCGTGTTTAGCCATTGATTCAGAGTAATCTAAAGTAGCGACAACAAAACAGCTCCTAGAGCAGTGTTACGAGCATGACCGAAACTAAGCCGAAAGTGCAAGCAAGTATCAAGAATCTCACTCGCTTGCAATTCTTGCATAGCAACGTAGCCCATACTTATTTGCTCCCTTTGGGAGTTTAACTAGCATGGGTGGACTGTAGTTGGTCGGAAGCCCATACATTTTAAAAATGTGCTCAGTCATTCTTTAAACTGGGAGCTAAAAATATTTTTCACCACAGTGAAAAGTCTGCATTCGTGCTACTTGTTGCAATTCAGGAAACCTTTTGACAATGATATTTGATTTTTCCAGGAAGTGGGTAAAAACCATTAAAATCCCGAAACGTAACAATAAATTACCCAGTAACGTTTCGAACTTTTTTACAGTGTAGTCTTTTTAAAATCACAACGTGACTCTTATTACTGTTTTTCCAATATTTTTTAACGTTTTCTGAACATGTTTCAGATTTCTGCAATACTAATTTTACTACTAATGCAGTAAAAATTTATGCTGATTTTAGTCATTTAAACATAATAGGCACATCAATGAAAATACGATTTAAAAAAAAAAAATGTTTCATTTTTTATTCAGCGAGAATTCCATAATTAGTACTTCTTGCAAAATCGATGAATTGCTTTAAGACTTATCTAAGATCGGTGTGTAATAGTTAAACAACATACTGTATCTATTACTTAACTTAATGTAACAATTTCATAGCATCAAAACAGTTAATATACGAATCTATGTTACCTTCAAACTTCAATTAGCTGTCTAAATCTATATGTTTACGTCTTCTTAGCAATCAATGCGTATTTAACCTCAAGAACATATACTATCAAGCAAATCTTTTTTCTCCCTCGTGGTTCTTATTTTACTACAAAATAAAAACTTAATCGATTGAGAAACTCGGCTTACAGTAATATATATCTTTGAAAAAATTCTATCCGAGCTACTTGTTCAGCGTCAAAAACTAAACCTTGTTTTCCCCATGGGTTTCACTAAAAATTACAAACAATTTGCTTCGGAATAAGTTAATTTCAAACGAAGTTTCCTTAGAGAATAGGAAAATACATTTTACTGGAGTTTTAATGCTTATAGGGCAAGTGGAATAAAATTCGCTCAACCGTATTTGTAACAAGTCTTATGATATATATATATATATATATATATATATATATATATATATATATATATATATATATATATATATATATATATATATATATATATATATATATATATATATATATATATATATATATATATATATGTTACCGTTAAAGTGAATAATATCCTATTAATTTGACACTTTAACTATTTATTCTATTAAATAACCAGGTACTATTTTTTTTTATAAGCGGAGACTAAACGTCAATTTGCGCATGCGCTAGGTCTGTGATTTTATTAAAATAGGGAGGGAAACCCGGAAGTAAAAGGTGCAAAATAACGTGTTCAAAGACAGCAAAGTGTGAGCGGTGAGTGTCCATCCTCAACCCATCGTCCCTTTTTAAAATGGAATCTGTCCTGAGTGGTGTCTTCGCTTTCGAGAACGGACAGTATTCTATATATAAATACTGTCTAGAGATAGTTAAGAGATAGTTAAAGTGTAAAATAACCAACTTACCTGAAATGAAAAAAAAAAAGAAAATTAATTTGAATTCTGAAATTTTGAATTCAAATTATGTTTTTCGCAATCACGAACTCAGACAGGACCATACTCATTGGAGTTATTGTTTCTAGAAACAGCTCCTGTCCCCCCCCCCCCAAGCCTGCTTCTCCTCCTGGGCGGTTACGTGTGCATAGTTGTGTGTGTAAGTGTATAGGCTTGTGTTTGTGCGTAGACCTGTGTGTATGCACATAGGCGTGGGTGTGTGCGAGTGTGTGAGCGTGCGTTTGTGTAGGACATGGACGCCACCGACCAGGAGAAGCGGATTTCTCAGGACCGGAGCAGTCGCGCCAAGCCGCCTGCAGAGGACGGTGGGCGGTGGTGCTGCAGATGCTTCTGGTCCAAGCTGAAAAAGGAACGGACCTCAAAAACGGTCAAATGAGAACAATAAGCAATCGTGATTGCTCAATAACTAGGTATTCTTTAAATAAACTAATGTTAGACAATTCAAATGAAAAAGAAGCAATTTATCTAATTTATGAAGCGTATAAATGGTATTGATGGAAATACACCATAAAATCATTTGTTTCAACAAGGATTACTAAAATGATACTTGGAATTACAAAGAACATTATTTCTAAATCAAAAACATTTTTTGCTGACACACTTGGTTTTACATGAACATTTTTTAGGGATGGAAGGTAAATGTATTTGTCGTGCAAGATATATGATATAGATTATTTTGCACTTTAACAAGTTGCAGATCGTTATTCAATGAAATAACTAGGTATTCTATAAAATAACGGATTTCACACTTTAACGGTAACACACACACACACACACACACACACGTATATATATATATATA